>NC_057006.1:786645-817394 GCF_000002595.2 Chlamydomonas reinhardtii | reverse complement strand
GACGGCAACAAGGGGCACAGAATAGAAAGCCAGCTAGCAGGAGAGACGCAACACACACACACACACACACACAACACGCGTGCGTGTGCTAACCGTGGGTTGTTGTCTAGCGTTGGGTGCTGTTTTGGCGTTTGGTTTGTTTTGGGGACGGTTGGCGCGACGCCTGCTGTGTTGGTGGTTGGCGTTCCTGGTTGTGTGCTGGTGCCTGTTGCGGCTGTGCCTTGCTCGCCCCAGAGTTTGTTTGCGCCTGTGTTTGCGCGCGGTGTGGGCGCCCTCCGTGTGAGTTCGTTGCCGGGCTTGGGGGTTGCGCGCTCTGGCGGTCTCTTGGCAGTGGTGTGTTCGTGGGTGTGTGCTGCCCTTCTGCGGCTCTGTAACGCGTTGCATGGCTGGCCCTCGGTCCCGTCTCGGTTCCACCGCGGCGGCAGCGAAGCCCCCTACGTGCGCGTTCCAGCCCCAGCCGTGCCGTAGAGTGGGGAGCGGGTTGCAGCACCCGCCAGCCTACGGTACCGGTTCTCTCCATACACACCGCATAAACCGGCTACCGTGGCCGATGCCGACGACCACCCATCTGCGACCCATTCCGCCAGTGTCGCGCATGCCGCCACCGTCTTAGCGTGAGCTTGTACCTACCTCTTTCTCTTTCTTTCACTACTAACTCTTTCTTGGGGCTGGGGCTGGGCTGGGCTGTGTGTCTTAGTTTTTGCCCTGACTCGCCGCCCTCGCCATTCCTCCTCGCCGCTGACACTGACCTGTGCTATCCTTCGCCTGTGCCTCGACGTTTCGCCCTTTGCTTGTAGGTGAGTTCGGCTACGATCAGCGGGCGGGCTATTCGGGTTAGGAGTGCCTGGGAGTGTGATGGGACAGGGTTCAGGCAGGTTGGCGAGGTCCCATAGGGTGCAGCTGACGCCCGTACCCCAAGCAGACAGCAAACAGTTTGCAGCGGCAGAGCAGGAGTGCATGGCTGGTCGAACGCCGGAGTACCGGAGTGCCTGGGAACGTTGTAGGACACTCGCATAGGCTTGCACCCTTGGGATCGTGTGGACACTAATCCCCACCCAAGGTTAGGTAGATGGGCGTAACAGGTGCTTCGGGTAAGTATGGTCTCGGCTCGGCAGGTCGGTCGGCTGCGGTAAGTATACTCTGAAGGTAATCCGCGGCCGTAATTCTGCATCGCATACACTGTCCTACGCGTAATGTTTTCCTTGTGCTCTTTAACACAACACGCACACCACACAACACACATACACACACACACACACACACACGCACGCACGCACGCACGCACGCACGCACGCACGCATGCACGCACGCACGCACGCACGCACGCACGCACGCACGCACGCACGCACACGCACGCACACGCACCCACACGTACGCACCCACACGCGCGCACCCACGCCCCCACCCACCCATACCCCCACCCCCCACCCCCCACCCCCCACCCCCCACCCACACCCCCACACCCCACCCCCCACCCCCCACACACACAGTGGGCGCAATCGCATATGGGCGTGCGCCGCAGCCGCACGCCGTCGCCCAGCGTGCCGCCCGCTAACCCGCGGCGGCTACCCTAGGCGCATATATCAAGCCCCGCCTGTGTGGTGCAGAGAGTGTACGGCGACTGCCTTCCCCGGGCCGTTTCCCAGAGGCCGCGCCGCCCACCCAGCCTGTCTGACCTCGTTGGCAATGACGCTCTGGGCGCCGCCCGCCTTGGCCTTGTCGTTGCGCTCCGGCGTTTCCGACACCACCGTGCAGGTCACCAGCCACATGCTGCGAGGCACAGGCGGCGGCGCGCGCAGGGCACAGCAGGTGGGTGCAGGTGGGCGAGACAGCGGCGCGTCATGCGGTGCCGGACTCGGGCGGCCGGCTGGACTCGCAGGCCGGTCCTGCGGGCGGCACCTACCGGCAAGCCAGGACACGTGGCAAGGCGGGTCTGAGCCCCACTCACGGCAGCAGGAAGAAGCCCACCACGCCGCAGGAGCTCACGGCCCGGATCATCAGGGAACGCAGGAACGCCTGCGACGCGGCCAGGGCGCGCGGTGAGCGGCGTGAGGTAGGCGTGCACGCAGCACAAAGTGACACGGCGCAGTCACGCACGCAGTCACACTCCCGCTGTGCCTTCCTGCCCTGCCTCTGTTGACTACGACCCCGCTGGCGCGCCTGCCTGCAGCGCCTCAGATTCGCTTGGCCCATGCCGCCCGCTCACACCTGCAGCTCCGCCACGTGCTCGCTGCGGACCCACATGCACTTGAGTGCCGCCTCCACCAGCGCCTCGTGGTCCGCCGGGGTGGCCCGGCGCATCTGCAGCTGCGGGCCCGGCGGCAGCAGCAGGTTGGACGCCCTGTTTTTGTGGCGCTCCATGCGGGTCGCGTACACAGCGCCTTGGCCCTGCAAGGAACACATGCGCGCGTGGGGGTAGAGCGCGAGGGAGGCGAGGCGCCAGCCCCATGTGGGTCGGAATGCTACACGCCTGCCAAGCCATGGCCCGCGGTGTCCAATCGACCAGCCCGCACTGTTCGCACACATGGAACGCACACACACACACACACACACACACACACACACACACACACACACACACACACACACACACACACACACACACGGCGGTCTCTTGGCAGTGGCGTGTTCGTGGGTGTGTGCTGCCCTTCTGCGACTCTGTAACGCGTTGCGTGGCTGGCCCTCGGTCCCGTCTCGGTTCCACCGCGGCGGCAGTGAAGCCCCCTACGTACGCGTTCCAGCCTCAGCCGTGCCGTAGAGTGGGGAGCGGGTTGCAGCACCCGCCAGCCTGCGGTACCGGTTCTCTCCATACACACCGCATAAACCGGCCACCGTGGCCGATGCTGACGACCACCCATCTGCGGCCCATTCCGCCAGTGTCGCGCATGCCGCCACCGTCTTAGCGTCAGCTTGTACCTACCTCTTTCTCTTTCTTTCACTACTAACTCTTTCTTGGGGCTGGGGCTGGGCTGGGCTGTGTGTCTTAGTTTTTGTCCTGACTCGCCGCCCTCGCCAGCCATTCCTCCTCGCCGCTGACACTGACCTGTGCAATCCTTCGCCTGTGCCTCAACGTTTCGCCCTTTGCTTGTAGGTGAGTTCGGCTACGATCAGCGGGCGGGCTATTCGGGTTAGGAGTGCCTGGGAACGTTGTAGGACACTCGCATGGGCTTGCACCCTTGGGATCGTGTGGACACTAATCCCCACCCAAGGTTAGGTAGATGGGCGTAACAGGTGCTTCGGGTAAGTATGGTCTCGGCTCGGCAGGTCGGTCGGCTGCGGTAAGTATACTCTGAAGGTAATACGCGGCCGTAATTCTGCATCGCATACACTGTCCTACGCGTAATGTTTTCCTTGTGCTCTTTAACACACACACACACACACACACGCATGCACGCACATGGAACACACACACACACACATACACACACACGCATGCACGCACACGGAACACACACACACACACACACACACACACACATATACACACACACATACACACACACACACGCGCGCGTGTCACATACGCGTGTCACACACTTTGCCCAGCATCTCTGAAGGCAGCCTCTTGCTGCGCGCACTCCTGCCGCAGCATGCCTCCGTAATCCGCTTGCTTGCCACCCCCCACCCGCCCCAGCCGGTGTGCCCTCGCGCCAACGCATGCACAGTGCTCCCGTCCCTCCCCCCTCCACTTCCCCATCTTACTCCCTCCGCGATCAAGCCTCCCAGGCCGAGGAGCTCCCTCAGCTTGCTGACGTTGCCTCAGACCAGCGCCAGAGCCGCCAGCAGCGACGCGGCGTGGCGGGCGTCGGCGGACTTGAACGCCGGCGCGTCAGGAAGGCCCGCCATCTTGGGCCCCAGCTTGCGCAACCATGTCGGTGGCGGCTTCTTGGCCGGCACCAGACAGCTGCCCAAGCCATGCGGCTGCGGCGCGAAAGCACAACGTTGCGCAATCAGCTGTTGGCGGGAACGCGGTGGCCGGCCGGCATCGCGCCGAAGCCTCGCAAGCAAGCCAACAAAGTTGCGACAGCAAGACTGATTGGCACCACTGGCCAGCAGCCGCTGCCAGGCGCTGCCGTTGCTGGTCACGGTCCCGGAGAGAGCTGCCGCTGCCCGCCCGCCCTCCCGGCCAACTCACCGCTTGCGGCTGCTGCATCTCGTTGCCTGGAAGGGCTCAGGGAGCGCTACCGTATGATGCTGCGCACAGCTGTCGGCGCAGCGCCCCGGCTCGCAGCTTACGCGATATGGCGCCGAGAGCTCACGAGGCAGCGGGTGTCATCGTCTGGCTGCTTGGCCCTGCGTGAGGCATGCTGCCAAGAAGGAGAACAGGTGGCCGTATTATTTATAAGGGGATATGGATTATCCAGGAGCGCGGCCGGCCGGAGGAGTCCCATGCCCTGGGTGCGAACCCGATCCGACCCGGGGCTGTGGCCTGTGGGTCCGCCGCCCGACCGCGCCGACAAACGCGGATGCAGCAGAGTTGATTGCAGTAAGAACAAGCAGGTCTTTGCCCAAGAGGCAACCGGGCCAACAGCCCTTGGCCTCACGGAAGGTTGCCGGACTGGTCTCGCCGTGGTGCCTCCCCCTTCCCGCGCTCGCCTCCCAACCCACCCCACACCACACCACGCCAGCCAAACCATGCACTGCCGGGCGCCAACCGCGGGCTCCGAACCCCGCGCGACTGACACGCACCTGCAGCCGCCAGCAAAACCGATGGCCCCTGCAGGTGCGACCGGTCGTACCAAAACTCTCACCGTACCGGAAGCTGAAGCCCCACTTGCCATACTTGCCCGCGTTCAAGCCTGCGTTCTGGCCTGGAACCAAACCCTCGGAGGGCGGTTTCCACCCACTCACGCCCGAGGTGGCCCCCATGCGAGTGTGTGAGACAGCGTGAGTGTGTGACAGAGTGCACGTGTGTGTGTGTGTGTGTGTGTGTGTGTGTGTGTGTGTGTGTGTGTGTGTGCGTCTACGGTTCACGCGGCGGCCTCGAGATTGAGTACTCGGGGCAACCCGCGGCAGCGAGGCGCACCCGGCCCACGCTGCCACCATCATGTGCATCTCAAGACCCAGAGCACACAACCTGCTCTGGAGTCCACCGGAGGTGACGCACCAACCCTGGACCACACCAGTGACCTCAGCAGGGTCACTCCTGGCCGCAACACCGCAGGGCCCGGCCGGGGATTCACTTCTAGGCACATGTGAGACAGAAGAAACAGCAGTGTAAAACCCGCAGGCCAGCAGCACGGATGCACACACGCACGACACGCGCAACAAGGCACCTGCAGGCTGCGAGGCTGGTGCACTAGGTGGGTCTAGGCAGAAGGCCCGAGGCGCTCCAGCACCCAACCCACTCCCTCAACCCCAAAGCCTCTGCTCTACCACATCGCCGTCTGCCTCTCAGACCCCAACCCCTGCCCGCTGGGCCCTGCAGTGCGCCAACCCAGTGGCGGCACCAACATGCAGTGTGCATTCGTGTTTGTGTGAATGTGTGCATGTGCCCGTTTGTGTATGCCCGGCATGAACTCCCAAGCCGCACGCACGACCCTGCGCTCCTGCGCCCCAGCTGCTCCTGATGCCGCCCGGCGGCCGCGGCCGGTGCAGCCACCGCGCCTCCGCCACCACCCGCAAACCCGCCCCCCCACCCCCAGCTGTAGCAAACCCCATGCAACTCACGCCGTTCCCGGGCAGACGCGGTTTGGATGGCAGCGATGGTGGCGAGCCGCTCACAGCCTGCCCGCAGCCGCCTGCCGCTGCCCCTGAAGCACGGGACAGCCGCCCCCTGACTCCGGCAGGCCTGGCGCGGTTCAATACAGGCAGCGGTACAGCAAAGGAGGACCCAGGGAAGATGTGGGCAAGCCAAACACACGGGCCCGTAAACCGTAGTCACATACACACACACACACACACGAACAAACAATGCATAGTGGCCAGCTGCCGGCTCGCAGCAGTGTTGATATAGACGGAGGTGCGGTTCCTAGGGCCAAACCGAAGTCTCACCAATATAGACGGAGATGCGGCTCTTAGGGCCAAATCAGTGTCTAACCACAATAGATGGAGGTGCGGCTCCTGTGGCCAAACTGACGTCTAACGCTACGCGTAGGCTTGGGAGACATGTACTGCCAGGCTAATGCGCGACAAACAAGGTGCTAATGCGCCCCTGGCACTAGCAACTACGGGTTGTCCGGATACACGATCACGTGATCTGATAAACAACTGTAAACCGTTGTCACACACACACACACACACACACACACACACACACACACACACACACACACAAAGTAACATCACCGTGCGTTTTCCACACACCCCAACAAGATCACCGCAACAAGATGCTGCCAGTCTGTTTCCCAGACAACGAATCTTCCGGGTCTTACAACGCACGTGCACGCGGCTTGGTGAAGATTGTAGTCCTGGCAAGCTCCCGTAAGCGCATTTGCAAGTCATGCACCAGCGCACCATTACTGCTGGTAGCATGATTCAGCAGAGCTGGGTAGGTTAGACGCGTAGCTTGCGCCCTGGCGAGGCCGCTGTAGACCGAAACCAGCGGAGGCGCCTTGCGCGCATCGCTTGGCTGATAGCTGCCGCATTCACCGCCGCCGCCCGCCCCAGCACCAAGCCCTGCGCCCTGCCGGCTAGCCCCTGGCGGGCTCGCTGCGCCCGCACCCGCACTGCCGCCCCCAGCCTGACCGCTGGGGCGGTGCTGACGAGGGGCAACCAAGGCGACTGCGCGTGCAACGACCACGGCCGCCACCACGGCCTTGAGCCTGGCTTGCAGGTCCAGTCCGCACGTTCCCGAGGACCGCAGCGCGTCCAGGCCGGCCGCTAGCGCGGCCCGCTGCGCCACCTGCGCCACCAGCGCCGCCCGCATCTCCGCGCCCTGCCGCACCGCCGCGTCCACCACACCAGCGTCAGCCCTCCCACACCGCTGCCGCCTCCTGCGCCGCTGTCACTGCTGCCGCCACCGACTCCGCGCATGCCGCCACCACTGCCGGCGGCGGCTGCGTAGGCGGGGCCTGATACCTCGCTGGAAGCGGCGCGTGAGGGCGCGCGCGGGCTGCCGGCCGCGCTGCGACGCTGCTAGCGCCGCAGCCGCCGGATCGCCGGTGCCGTCGGCAGGGTTGGTGTTGGGGCGGCGGCGGCGGTTGCGCAGGGTCCTCCGTCGCCGCCCAGCCAGGCAGGGGCGCGGGGACTGCCAGAGGTGGCTGCGGCGGCACCGCCCTCCTGGTCCGACCCGCCCCCGCCACCGCCACCGGCGCCGCCGCCACCGCCGCCGCCACCGCCGCCACCACCACTACCACCGCCACCGCCACCGCCACCGCCACCGCCACCGCCACCGCCACCGCCACCGCCACCGCCACCGCCACCGCCACCGCCACCGCCACCGCCACCGCCACCGCCACCGCCACCGCCACCGCCACCGCCACCGCCACCGCCACCGCCACCGCCACCGCCACCGCCACCGCCACCGCCACCGCCACCGCCACCGCCACCGCCACCGCCACCGCCACCGCCACCGCCACCGCCACCGCCACCGCCACCGCCACCGCCACCGCCACCGCCACCGCCACGGCTGGTCCCAAGGGCAGAGACGCGGGTAGATTATGGCGACGATGTGCGGCGTGAGCCCGGCCGCCGCCGCCGCCGCCATGGCGGCGCCACCGTCACGCGTGACGCACATTGAGTCGGCGGCGGCGGCGTTGAAAGGCGTGTTTCCGTACGCCGGTGGCGGTGCTGCGGCGCCGCCGGCGCCAGTGGCGACGAGGGCGTCGGTCGGCCAGACATTGATTGGGTGGCTGCGGTGGTGGAGGCGAAGCTGTGGTGTGGCGGACGTGGGGCGGCGGGAGGCGTTGCGAGATGCGCTGCGGGAGGGGGGCGGCAGCAGCGTAGGGGTCGACGGGCTGCCCAACGCCGTCTGCAGGTTACGCCGCTGCGCAAACAGGGCCGTTGACGCACGGTCATATGCTGCCGCCGTGCCGCCGAGGAGCATGTCTATGGGCTGCGGCGCGGGCGAGGACTCGCGTGGCGGCGGTTGCAGCTGCGGCGCCCTCAGCGCCGAGGCAACTACATCGGAAGCGCTAGCGCCCCCAGGCGCAGTAGCAGCTGCCGCGCCCGTGCCAGCGGCCGTGGCCGCCGCGCTTTCCGCAACCGAACCAGGGGTGAGGTGTGCAGCAGCGCCATCGAGTCCTCCGTAGCGCGGGCAATGGTGGCGGCTGGCGCCGGTCTCGCTGAGCGGCAGACACGACATGTCGGCCGCGGCGTGTTGATGGGCGCTGAGCCGGCCCGCAGCCGCAATGTTGCAGCCGCCGGGGACCCCGGGGACCCCGTCGCCAAACGGTCACAGAGCTGCGTTACCTTGAAGTGGGGGTAGGCCGACTCATTCCAAGATGCGGACCCGCCAACCATGCCCACATGCCCACACGCGAACCAGCGATGTGCGCCCTGCCCAGCCGGTATGCTGTGGGCATGCGTCTATGGTCACAAGCCGAGTCCAAGCAGGCTGGGGCATTTGTGGGGCGGCCACACAGGCGCTGGGCCCGTCTATGGGCACTGCGCAGGGAGGGGCTGCCGGGCGCCCGGCCACCGTGTGGTCAGGGCACCGCAAGGTATGTCGGGCTGAGTGCCGTGTTTGCATGCCACCTAGTGTAGCTTGACATAGCGGGGCGGGGCAGGCGCGCCGCACATCCTCCGGGGCACTTGTGCTACACATGCGAGCGAGCACGCCCATTATTGTGGGCGTGTGGCCACACGCCCACAATAATACAAGCGCATGCACTCCTGCGCGCCCACAACCACATGCCCTGGATCCTCTGGTGCATAGCAGCTGACATGTCACATATGTTTCCCGTATTATGACGCCGGCAGCCGGCCTGCGCCCGGTCGCACGCCGGGGCCGTGACTGGTTTACCGAGCGGCGGCGGCGGTAGGTGATGCAGGGTAGGTGCATGAGAGAAAGGTGCAGAGAGGGACGTGTGTACGTCATACAGGCTTTATGTTGCCCCTTTTGCTGTCCTCTGTCCCTGATGTATATCACAGCCTTGTCACACAGCCTTACGGCCCCTTCAGGCGCCGGTCTATGGCACAAGCGCGTCTGCTCGCCTGGCTGGGCGGCGCGCAGGGCCCCACCATGTACACCATGGCGCCGCGGCCTGGGATCCTGCGTGCTATGCCCTGTCGAGCGCGACTGCAGTGGCGGCTACTGGCCTCATAGCGCAAGCTAGATGGGAGCCCAAGGGCCGAGTGTGCACGCGGCGGGGGGGCCGGGCGGGCCCCGGTGGCCCCGAGGTGGCGCGGCAAGGGTTGCCGGTGACGGCACGGCGTGGCACACCTGCGCCATGCGGTTGCTTGCCTGTGCGAGTATTTCATATTACATATATAGTATGTATCTGTGTTGCGTGTGGGTCAAGTGGCCTCGGGGCTGGTGCAATGAATTGTTTTCGCCTTTCCAGCGCGACCGACCCCCGCGCGAACCACGCAGGGTCAGGCTAAAAGTCGCCACTTTCCTGGCGTCGGTTCCTCCATATCCCTATCAGCATATACGTTCATGTAAAAGACCGCAAACAAGATACCTTGAAGTGGGGGTAGGCCGACTCATTCCAAGATGCGGACCCGCCAACCATGCCCACATGCCCACACGCGAACCAGCGATGTGCGCCCTGCCCTGCCAGTATGCTGTGGGCATGCGTCTATGGTCACAAGCCGAGTCCAAGCAGGCTGGGGCATTTGTGGGGCGGCCACACAGGCGCTGGGCCCGTCTATGGGCACTGCGCAGGGAGGGGCTGCCGGGCGCCCGGCCACCGTGTGGTCAGGGCACCGCAAGGTATGTCGGGCTGAGTGCCGTGTTTGCATGCCACCTAGTGTAGCTTGACATAGCGGGGCGGGGCAGGCGACCCGCACATCCTCCGGGGCACTTGTGCTACACATGCGAGCGAGCACGCCCACACGCCCACAATAATACAAGCGCATGCACTCCTGCGCGCCCACAACCACATGCCCTGGATCCTCTGGTGCATAGCAGCTGACATGTCACATATGTTTCCCGTATTATGACGCCGGCAGCCGGCCTGCGCCCGGTCGCACGCCGGGGCCGTGACTGGTTTACCGAGCGGCGGCGGCGGTAGGTGATGCAGGGTAGGTGCATGAGAGAAAGGTGCAGAGAGGGACGTGTGTACGTCATACAGGCTTTATGTTGCCCCTTTTGCTGTCCTCTGTCCCTGATGTATATCACAGCCTTGTCACACAGCCTTACGGCCCCTTCAGGCGCCGGTCTATGGCACAAGCGCGTCTGCTCGCCTGGCTGGGCGGCGCGCAGGGCCCCACCATGTACACCATGGCGCCGCGGCCTGGGATCCTGCGTGCTATGCCCTGTCGAGCGCGACTGCAGTGGCGGCTACTGGTCTCATAGCGCAAGCTAGATGGGAGCCCAAGGGCCGAGTGTGCACGCGGCGGAGGGGCCGGGCGGGCCCCGGTGGCCCCGAGGTGGCGCGGCAAGGGTTGCCGGTGACGGCACGGCGTGGCACACCTGCGCCATGCGGTTGCTTGCCTGTGCGAGTATTTCATATTACATATATAGTATGTATCTGTGTTGCGTGTGGGTCAAGTGGCCTCGGGGCTGGTGCAATGAATTGTTTTCGCCTTTCCAGCGCGACCGACCCCCGCGCGAACCACGCAGGGTCAGGCTAAAAGTCGCCACTTTCCTGGCGTCGGTTCCTCCATATCCCTATCAGCATATACGTTCATGTAAAAGACCGCAAACAAGATACCTTGAAGTGGGGGTAGGCCGACTCATTCCAAGATGCGCGCGGACCCGCCAACCATGCCCACATGCCCACACGCGAACCAGCGATGTGCGCCCTGCCCTGCCAGTATGCTGTGGGCATGCGTCTATGGTCACAAGCCGAGTCCAAGCAGGCTGGGGCATTTGTGGGGCGGCCACACAGGCGCTGGGCCCGTCTATGGGCACTGCGCAGGGAGGGGCTGCCGGGCGCCCGGCCACCGTGTGGTCAGGGCACCGCAAGGTATGTCGGGCTGAGTGCCGTGTTTGCATGCCACCTAGTGTAGCTTGACATAGCGGGGCGGGGCAGGCGACCCGCACATCCTCCGGGGCACTTGTGCTACACATGCGAGCGAGCACGCCCACACGCCCACAATAATACAAGCGCATGCACTCCTGCGCGCCCACAACCACATGCCCTGGATCCTCTGGTGCATAGCAGCTGACATGTCACATATGTTTCCCGTATTATGACGCCGGCAGCCGGCCTGCGCCCGGTCGCACGCCGGGGCCGTGACTGGTTTACCGAGCGGCGGCGGCGGTAGGTGATGCAGGGTAGGTGCATGAGAGAAAGGTGCAGAGAGGGACGTGTGTACGTCATACAGGCTTTATGTTGCCCCTTTTGCTGTCCTCTGTCCCTGATGTATATCACAGCCTTGTCACACAGCCTTACGGCCCCTTCAGGCGCCGGTCTATGGCACAAGCGCGTCTGCTCGCCTGGCTGGGCGGCGCGCAGGGCCCCACCATGTACACCATGGCGCCGCGGCCTGGGATCCTGCGTGCTATGCCCTGTCGAGCGCGACTGCAGTGGCGGCTACTGGTCTCATAGCGCAAGCTAGATGGGAGCCCAAGGGCCGAGTGTGCACGCGGCGGAGGGGCCGGGTGGGCCCCGGTGGCCCCGAGGTGGCGCGGCAAGGGTTGCCGGTGACGGCACGGCGTGGCACACCTGCGCCATGCGGTTGCTTGCCTGTGCGAGTATTTCATATTACATATATAGTATGTATCTGTGTTGCGTGTGGGTCAAGTGGCATCGGGGCTGGTGCAATGAATTGTTTTCGCCTTTCCAGCGCGACCGACCCCCGCGCGAACCACGCAGGGTCAGGCTAAAAGTCGCCACTTTCCTGGCGTCGGTTCCTCCATATCCCTATCAGCATATACGTTCATGTAAAAGACCGCAAACAAGATACCTTGAAGTGGGGGTAGGCCGACTCATTCCAAGATGCGGACCCGCCAACCATGCCCACATGCCCACACGCGAACCAGCGATGTGCGCCCTGCCCTGCCAGTATGCTGTGGGCATGCGTCTATGGTCACAAGCCGAGTCCAAGCAGGCTGGGGCATTTGTGGGGCGGCCACACAGGCGCTGGGCCCGTCTATGGGCACTGCGCAGGGAGGGGCTGCCGGGCGCCCGGCCACCGTGTGGTCAGGGCACCGCAAGGTATGTCGGGCTGAGTGCCGTGTTTGCATGCCACCTAGTGTAGCTTGACATAGCGGGGCGGGGCAGGCGACCCGCACATCCTCCGGGGCACTTGTGCTGCGCATGCGAGCGAGCACGCCCACACGCCCACAATAATACAAGCGCATGCACTCCTGCGCGCCCACAACCACATGCCCTGGACCCTCTGGTGCATAGCAGCTGACATGTCACATATGTTTCCCGTATTATGACGCCGGCAGCCGGCCTGCGCCCGGTCGCACGCCGGGGCCGTGACTGGTTTACCGAGCGGCGGCGGCGGTAGGTGATGCAGGGTAGGTGCATGAGAGAAAGGTGCAGAGAGGGACGTGTGTACGTCATACAGGCTTTATGTTGCCCCTCTTGCTGTCCTCTGTCCCTGATGTATATCACAGCCTTGTCACACAGCCTTACGGCCCCTTCAGGCGCCGGTCTATGGCACAAGCGCGTCTGCTCGCCTGGCTGGGCGGCGCGCAGGGCCCCACCATGTACACCATGGCGCCGCGGCCTGGGATCCTGCGTGCTATGCCCTGTCGAGCGCGACTGCAGTGGCGGCTACTGGTCTCATAGCGCAAGCTAGATGGGAGCCCAAGGGCCGAGTGTGCACGCGGCGGAGGGGCCGGGTGGGCCCCGGTGGCCCCGAGGTGGCGCGGCAAGGGTTGCCGGTGACGGCACGGCGTGGCACACCTGCGCCATGCGGTTGCTTGCCTGTGCGAGTATTTCATATTACATATATAGTATGTATCTGTGTTGCGTGTGGGTCAAGTGGCCTCGGGGCTGGTGCAATGAATTGTTTTCGCCTTTCCAGCGCGACCGACCCCCGCGCGAACCACGCAGGGTCAGGCTAAAAGTCGCCACTTTCCTGGCGTCGGTTCCTCCATATCCCTATCAGCATATACGTTCATGTAAAAGACCGCAAACAAGATACCTTGAAGTGGGGGTAGGCCGACTCATTCCAAGATGCGGACCCGCCAACCATGCCCACATGCCCACACGCGAACCAGCGATGTGCGCCCTGCCCTGCCAGTATGCTGTGGGCATGCGTCTATGGTCACAAGCCGAGTCCAAGCAGGCTGGGGCATTTGTGGGGCGGCCACACAGGCGCTGGGCCCGTCTATGGGCACTGCGCAGGGAGGGGCTGCCGGGCGCCCGGCCACCGTGTGGTCAGGGCACCGCAAGGTATGTCGGGCTGAGTGCCGTGTTTGCATGCCACCTAGTGTAGCTTGACATAGCGGGGCGGGGCAGGCGACCCGCACATCCTCCGGGGCACTTGTGCTGCGCATGCGAGCGAGCACGCCCACACGCCCACAATAATACAAGCGCATGCACTCCTGCGCGCCCACAACCACATGCCCTGGACCCTCTGGTGCATAGCAGCTGACATGTCACATATGTTTCCCGTATTATGACGCCGGCAGCCGGCCTGCGCCCGGTCGCACGCCGGGGCCGTGACTGGTTTACCGAGCGGCGGCGGCGGTAGGTGATGCAGGGTAGGTGCATGAGAGAAAGGTGCAGAGAGGGACGTGTGTACGTCATACAGGCTTTATGTTGCCCCTTTTGCTGTCCTCTGTCCCTGATGTATATCACAGCCTTGTCACACAGCCTTACGGCCCCTTCAGGCGCCGGTCTATGGCACAAGCGCGTCTGCTCGCCTGGCTGGGCGGCGCGCAGGGCCCCACCATGTACACCATGGCGCCGCGGCCTGGGATCCTGCGTGCTATGCCCTGTCGAGCGCGACTGCAGTGGCGGCTACTGGCCTCATAGCGCAAGCTAGATGGGAGCCCAAGGGCCGAGTGTGCACGCGGCGGAGGGGCCGGGCGGGCCCCGGTGGCCCCGAGGTGGCGCGGCGAGGGTTGCCGGTGACGGCACGGCGGAGCACACCTGCGCCATGCGGTTGCTTGCCTGTGCGAGTATTTCATATTACATATATAGTATGTATCTGTGTTGCGTGTGGGTCAAGTGGCCTCGGGGCTGGTGCAATGAATTGTTTTCGCCTTTCCAGCGCGACCGACCCCCGCGCGAACCACGCAGGGTCAGGCTAAAAGTCGCCACTTTCCTGGCGTCGGTTCCTCCATATCCCTATCAGCATATACGTTCATGTAAAAGACCGCAAACAAGATACCTTGAAGTGGGGGTAGGCCGACTCATTCCAAGATGCGGACCCGCCAACCATGCCCACATGCCCACACGCGAACCAGCGATGTGCGCCCTGCCCTGCCAGTATGCTGTGGGCATGCGTCTATGGTCACAAGCCGAGTCCAAGCAGGCTGGGGCATTTGTGGGGCGGCCACACAGGCGCTGGGCCCGTCTATGGGCACTGCGCAGGGAGGGGCTGCCGGGCGCCCGGCCACCGTGTGGTCAGGGCACCGCAAGGTATGTCGGGCTGAGTGCCGTGTTTGCATGCCACCTAGTGTAGCTTGACATAGCGGGGCGGGGCAGGCGCGCCGCACATCCTCCGGGGCACTTGTGCTACACATGCGAGCGAGCACGCCCACACGCCCACAATAATACAAGCGCATGCACTCCTGCGCGCCCACAACCACATGCCCTGGACCCTCTGGTGCATAGCAGCTGACATGTCACATATGTTTCCCGTATTATGACGCCGGCAGCCGGCCTGCGCCCGGTCGCACGCCGGGGCCGTGACTGGTTTACCGAGCGGCGGCGGCGGTAGGTGATGCAGGGTAGGTGCATGAGAGAAAGGTGCAGAGAGGGACGTGTGTACGTCATACAGGCTTTATGTTGCCCCTTTTGCTGTCCTCTGTCCCTGATGTATATCACAGCCTTGTCACACAGCCTTACGGCCCCTTCAGGCGCCGGTCTATGGCACAAGCGCGTCTGCTCGCCTGGCTGGGCGGCGCGCAGGGCCCCACCATGTACACCATGGCGCCGCGGCCTGGGATCCTGCGTGCTATGCCCTGTCGAGCGCGACTGCAGTGGCGGCTACTGGTCTCATAGCGCAAGCTAGATGGGAGCCCAAGGGCCGAGTGTGCACGCGGCGGAGGGGCCGGGCGGGCCCCGGTGGCCCCGAGGTGGCGCGGCGAGGGTTGCCGGTGACGGCACGGCGGAGCACACCTGCGCCATGCGGTTGCTTGCCTGTGCGAGTATTTCATATTACATATATAGTATGTATCTGTGTTGCGTGTGGGTCAAGTGGCCTCGGGGCTGGTGCAATGAATTGTTTTCGCCTTTCCAGCGCGACCGACCCCCGCGCGAACCACGCAGGGTCAGGCTAAAAGTCGCCACTTTCCTGGCGTCGGTTCCTCCATATCCCTATCAGCATATACGTTCATGTAAAAGACCGCAAACAAGATACCTTGGAGTGGGGGTAGGCCGACTCATTCCAAGATGCGGACCCGCCAACCATGCCCACATGCCCACACGCGAACCAGCGATATGCGCCCTGCCCAGCCAGTATGCTGTGGGCATGCGTCTATGGTCACAAGCCGAGTCCAAGCAGGCTGGGGCATTTGTGGGGCGGCCACACAGGCGCTGGGCCCGTCTATGGGCACTGCGCAGGGAGGGGCTGCCGGGCGCCCGGCCACCGTGTGGTCAGGGCACCGCAAGGTATGTCGGGCTGAGTGCCGTGTTTGCATGCCACCTAGTGTAGCTTGACATAGCGGGGCGGGGCAGGCGCGCCGCACATCCTCCGGGGCACTTGTGCTACACATGCGAGCGAGCACGCCCACACGCCCACAATAATACAAGCGCATGCACTCCTGCGCGCCCACAACCACATGCCCTGGACCCTCTGGTGCATAGCAGCTGACATGTCACATATGTTTCCCGTATTATGACGCCGGCAGCCGGCCTGCGCCCGGTCGCACGCCGGGGCCGTGACTGGTTTACCGAGCGGCGGCGGCGGTAGGTGATGCAGGGTAGGTGCATGAGAGAAAGGTGCAGAGAGGGACGTGTGTACGTCATACAGGCTTTATGTTGCCCCTTTTGCTGTCCTCTGTCCCTGATGTATATCACAGCCTTGTCACACAGCCTTACGGCCCCTTCAGGCGCCGGTCTATGGCACAAGCGCGTCTGCTCGCCTGGCTGGGCGGCGCGCAGGGCCCCACCATGTACACCATGGCGCCGCGGCCTGGGATCCTGCGTGCTATGCCCTGTCGAGCGCGACTGCAGTGGCGGCTACTGGTCTCATAGCGCAAGCTAGATGGGAGCCCAAGGGCCGAGTGTGCACGCGGCGGAGGGGCCGGGCGGGCCCCGGTGGCCCCGAGGTGGCGCGGCGAGGGTTGCCGGTGACGGCACGGCGGAGCACACCTGCGCCATGCGGTTGCTTGCCTGTGCGAGTATTTCATATTACATATATAGTATGTAGAGGTTACAACACGGAGGGGTGGGCAGTATGGGATATACTGGGGCGGGGCGGCGGGAGGGGAGGGTGAGGGCCGCCCGAACCGAGACCCGACCCCCGAGGGCCGTCCCCGAGGGCCGGAGGGGACGGCCCGAGGGGGGCGGGTCGAGGTGAGGGGCGGTCCGAAACCGACCCGAACGCATGCCTCGCCTGAGCATGCCATAATGCCCACCCCTCAAGGGTTGTAAGTAGCTTATACCCCGGGATGGGACCCAAGGGCAAGCAAATTAAAGCTTCAATGATGAGCGTGCCTTCAACAACGCGAGTTCGCGAAATGCTATGCAACATCCATTTGCGGGTGAGTTTCTCTGCACGTTGCGGGCCTCTGAACCACTACATGAAGTGATGTGGCGTTATAATTTACGCTCTGAGCCAATTTCAATCGCCATCTTCACCGGCCGTCAGCATGGGCGATTGAATCCAATTGGCCTGCGCTATCTGTTGCAGCGTCGGCCTTAATTTTCTATTATACTTCAGACATATTACATACATGCATCAAATAGATACCATGATTGCCATAGACGGTTCGTAGCTACAAAGTTCTTCGGCATGACTTCTCTGGCGTCGCGCCCCGCGCTCCACAACGTCGCTGGATCACTTCTGGAGCCCTGCAAGGTGCCAAGCATGATGGAGCTACGACCGCCGCCGCGTAAGTAGCTGGGGCCGGGGGTAATTTCTGATCGCATGCAACGGCCAGGCTGACGGTGGGGCTGCGCTCTGCTGTGTGTCATAAGCTGCTAGGACCGTTTGCCCAGGATGTATCTCAACACCAAATGACAGCTCCCCTTTGGTTCTTTGTTGCAACCTCCATGTGCTGACAGGGATTTCGCTTACCTCCTTCCGTGCGACGCCAACGGGCAAATTGCATCCTGATTGAATCCTTCGCTCAAGACTGGCATTCCCAGTTCTGTTGAGGCCGGAACTCTTCAACTCGACATCTGGGATTGTAAGTCTGGTTTCCGCGCGGCTGGCTGCGTTCCAGCAAGTTTTTTCAATGAGTCCTCATGTGTGTCCACTGATTGTGTCTGGGCGCTGCACTATGCCGCGCCGTGGGGGCCGGTCGGCAACATCCCAACTTCCATTAGGTCCTAGACCTTCGCTCTTACTGCCGCGCGTCCGTTCAACATTACTGCAGCCACAAGACATAATCAAGCACCACCCAGTCGTCATGCCGCCTTCTCAAGATCCAAGGGCACTTCAATCCGGACATTTCGCGTTGTACCCGCACGTTCTCACGCGCGCTTCGTAGATAATTGCTTTCGCTACATTGGTTGTAGTTGATTGCATGAAACGTACCCAGTTGCGCATGCATGGTTGTGGGGTGACATGTTTGGGTGATGTGCGGTTGAGTAGGCGGCATCGCTATACGTCGGAGGCAGGCAGTTTGTTCGTGCAGGAGGCGATACGGGTGGTCAACGGGTAATATGGGTGCGGGGCGGGCAATGTGGGGGGCAGCGGTCAATATGGGCGGTCAGCGGGCAGTATGGGCGGTCAGCGGGCAATATGGGGGCGGGGCGGGCAATATGGCTTGGTCAAACGTTGACCAACCGCCAACCGCCATATTGTGCGAGCCGGGGACTAGTGGACTGCGAGCCCGGTCGACCATGTACAGGTGGTCAGCGATTGTAACAAACCAGTACGAGATATATTTTGGGCCAATAACCAGTGCCCGAGGGGCCTCCCGGGTTATAAGTATCTGTGTTGCGTGTGGGGCAAGTGGCCTCGGGGCTGGTGCAATGAATTGTTTTCGCCTTTCCAGCGCGACCGACCCCCGCGCGAACCACGCAGGGTCAGGCTAAAAGTCGCCACTTTCCTGGCGTCGGTTCCTCCATATCCCTATCAGCATATACGTTCATGTAAAAGACCGCAAACAAGATACCTTGAAGTGGGGGTAGGCCGACTCATTCCAAGATGCGGACCCGCCAACCATGCCCACATGCCCACACGCGAACCAGCGATATGCGCCCTGCCCTGCCAGTATGCTGTGGGCATGCGTCTATGGTCACAAGCCGAGTCCAAGCAGGCTGGGGCATTTGTGGGGCGGCCACACAGGCGCTGGGCCCGTCTATGGGCACTGCGCAGGGAGGGGCTGCCGGGCGCCCGGCCACCGTGTGGTCAGGGCACCGCAAGGTATGTCGGGCTGAGTGCCGTGTTTGCATGCCACCTAGTGTAGCTTGACATAGCGGGGCGGGGCAGGCGCGCCGCACATCCTCCGGGGCACTTGTGCTACACATGCGAGCGAGCACGCCCACACGCCCACAATAATACAAGCGCATGCACTCCTGCGCGCCCACAACCACATGCCCTGGACCCTCTGGTGCATAGCAGCTGACATGTCACATATGTTTCCCGTATTATGACGCCGGCAGCCGGCCTGCGCCCGGTCGCACGCCGGGGCCGTGACTGGTTTACCGAGCGGCGGCGGCGGTAGGTGATGCAGGGTAGGTGCATGAGAGAAAGGTGCAGAGAGGGACGTGTGTACGTCATACAGGCTTTATGTTGCCCCTTTTGCTGTCCTCTGTCCCTGATGTATATCACAGCCTTGTCACACAGCCTTACGGCCCCTTCAGGCGCCGGTCTATGGCACAAGCGCGTCTGCTCGCCTGGCTGGGCGGCGCGCAGGGCCCCACCATGTACACCATGGCGCCGCGGCCTGGGATCCTGCGTGCTATGCCCTGTCGAGCGCGACTGCAGTGGCGGCTACTGGTCTCATAGCGCAAGCTAGATGGGAGCCCAAGGGCCGAGTGTGCACGCGGCGGAGGGGCCGGGCGGGCCCCGGTGGCCCCGAGGTGGCGCGGCAAGGGTTGCCGGTGACGGCACGGCGTGGCACACCTGCGCCATGCGGTTGCTTGCCTGTGCGAGTATTTCATATTACATATATAGTATGTATCTGTGTTGCGTGTGGGTCAAGTGGCCTCGGGGCTGGTGCAATTAATTGTTTTCGCCTTTCCAGCGCGACCGACCCCCGCGCGAACCACGCAGGGTCAGGCTAAAAGTCGCCACTTTCCTGACGTCGGTTCCTCCATATCCCTATCAGCATATACGTTCATGTAAAAGACCGCAAACAAGATACCTTGAAGTGGGGGTAGGCTGACTCATTCCAAGATGCGGACCCGCCAACCATGCCCACATGCCCACACGCGAACCAGCGATGTGCGCCCTGCCCAGCCAGTATGCTGTGGGCATGCGTCTATGGTCACAAGCCGAGTCCAAGCAGGCTGGGGCATTTGTGGGGCGGCCACACAGGCGCTGGGCCCGTCTATGGGCACTGCGCAGGGAGGGGCTGCCGGGCGCCCGGCCACCGTGTGGTCAGGGCACCGCAAGGTATGTCGGGCTGAGTGCCGTGTTTGCATGCCACCTAGTGTAGCTTGACATAGCGGGGCGGGGCAGGCGCGCCGCACATCCTCCGGGCAGTGCCCGTATCATGTAGATGGCTTTAGGCCCCCGGCGTCTACACAGCGTAGATGGCCCTTGAAAATACATCTACGCTGTGTAGATAGAGCTTGTGCGTGCATCTACACCCCAAAAAATTTTCTTTTGGGGGGCAAGCCCCCCAAACCCCCCTGGATCACCGTGTGTGTTTGGATCCTGATCGCCTGGAATGACTGCAAAACAGAAATAACAATACAACATCCTGTGCATCATACTGTAATATGATTAGCTATGGATAGCGATCAAAACGCGCCGGCTGCTGAGCCGGGCTCGCCATCAGGGTCGAGTGATGTTGTGATTATCGAGGAGGCAGGAGGCAGGAAATGGTGGGTCGAGGTTCATCGCAAGGCAATTGCTGCGACCAGGGCCCTGGTCGCAGCCATCAGCCCCCAAAAGAGGAAGAGCAGCCTCACGGCGAACGCTCCAAAGCCGGCTGCGGCGCGACCTGCTCAGAAGCCGCAACCGGCTGCACCGAAGCCGGCTGAGGCGAAGCTGGCTGAGGCGAAGCCGGCTGAGGCGAAGCCGGCTGGGGCGCCTGCTGCCACTCCGCCGTCTGCGCGCGAGTCGGCAGCCAAGAAGAATCTCAGCGAGCAGTTCAGCAATTCCGTGCAGGGTAAGCGTAAAGTATTCTCAGTAACTATTTTGGTGATATTGTCCATATTAGTCCTAGTTGCGCAGTTGTCGACGGCGTTGTGTTCTACACTTCTCTCGCCCGCAGACCCCGCGACGCCGCAGGAGGTGGTGGTCCTTGACGACACGGAGGATGACGACGACAAGGAGGAGGATCTGCTGGCGATGCTGACGGGTGAGCTGGGTTCTTCGGGCCGGCGTTTCGCGCGCCTGGGATTGGTGGGCGGCGTTGGTTGCCGGGTTGGCGATCGATTGCTGACTTTTTGTTGCCGTGAAATTGAAAGTACATTGCGCGTTTATGCGCAGGTGATACCGCCGCGGAGGAGAAGTGGCCCGAGGAGACACGGGCGCGCGCCATCGCCAGACTGCAGCCCCAGCTTGCTGGATACCCGGATGTGATTATCACCAGGAAGTACACCCTGCAGTGCGGGCTCTGCATCAGCGTGTTTGGCCTCACCACGGACAAGAACATGGTCCTGCAGTGGACCTCCGAGGGCGGCGTCAAGCGGATCACCATGGCGAATTTGCGTGAGCACTTCGACAGCGTGGCGCACAAGCGCGCAGCCAACAAGAAGGGCCAAAAGGTAGGTAGGGAGAGACGGGAATGGGCCAAAAGGGCTAGAAGGTTCAGATGACAGGAAGGGCCAGGAGGGAGGGAGGGAGGGAGGGAGGGAGGGAGGGAGGGAGGGAGGGAGGGAGGAGCGGGGCGCGGAGGGAGCAGGGGAGGAGCGGGTGCATTGTACCCGGTACGTGCTCCCCTAAGTCCTAACTTTGTACATCGGCTGCGCCCAATGCCCTCCTAAAGCCGATTGTGGAGTTCCTCGCTATCAAGGTCAAGAAGCTGGACAGTGACGCTACGGATGTGGAGGTGCTGTCCATGGAGCCCCTGATGCCGGCGCTCTTCCGCTCGGCCTTCCACCTCGCCAAGTTGCACCGGGTACGTATTTAGGCTAATGTATCGGTGGATTCGGGGTGGAGGGCGGGGCAGGGCGGGGCGTGGGCGCGGGCGTGGGCGTGGGCGTGGGCGTGGGCGCGGGCGCGGGCGCTGACCCTTCTGTTTCTGCCTACCTGCCTTCTTTGCAGCCCTTCTCGGACTTCCCGGACATCCTGCGCCTGCACGCGTCCAACGGCACGCCGGGCATCGTGTTCGGCGGCCCCTACGAGTCCGACACCGCCGTTGTCGACATGGTGGATTGCATGTCGTACGCGCTGGAGGCACAGATGAAGGTGGAGCTGGAGAACGCGCGAGCCATCACGGTCCTGGTGGACGAGTCCACTGATCGTGGCCGCAGCCACAACCTGGCCGTGTACGTGTCTTACGTGGGGCCTGGCTTCCGTGTTTACTGCCGGTTCCTCAAGCTGGTCCAGCTGGGCAGCAACTGCGACGCAGGCGCGCTGGAGAGCAAGCTGCTCGATGCCCTGAAGGTGCGCGAGTGCCCCGGGTGGGGGCACAATGGGGCTACAATCGGGCTTCGGGTAGTTTAAGGCACAACCCCCGGTGTTAAGGCGGTCCCTTCACTTGTAATCCGCATCGTTAAGGCGGCGTTCAGGCGGAAGTTGTTGGTGCTGACCTTTGTTTCATTCTGCTGCAGGGTTTCAACGTCGACCTGACCAAGCTGTTCGGCTTCACCAGCGATGGTGCCAGCGTCATGACCGGCGACCAGACCGGCCTGTCGGCTAGGATGCAGCTGCACAACCCGTTCATGCTCCGGTGCGTGTGCTTGGCGCACAAGCTCGCACTGTGTGTCGCCAACGTGTTCGCCACCTTTCCCGAGCTGGTGAAGCTGGACGCCACCATCACCACCATCACCGGCTACTTCGCCTTCTCCTGCAACCGCAAGGCCCGCCTTGACGAGCTGCTGGAGGCGCTGGAGGAGGAGGTCCTGACCGTGCTGCAGGTGCACAAGTAAGCAACCTTCGGCAGATAGTTACGTTCACTGACTGCACGGGGAATCGGTGCTCTCTGTGCGGTGGCTTTGTTGAAATTGGATGCCCGTTTATTAGCTGTCTCAGCCATGCTGATTATGCATTTGCATGATGCAGGGTCCGCTGGCTGTCCCGCGAGCGCGTGGTTACGCGGCTGCTCAAGCTGTACGACCCGCTGCTGGACTACTTCAAGGAGGAGGCTGAGGCGAACGAGAAGGGCGCGCAGGAGATCTACGACACACTGCGGTGAGTTGGCTGGGGGATGAGAGTTGAGGGGAACGGCATGGGTTGTCAGCATGAAGAGCGCGGCAAGCACGGCTTGAAGGGTGCGTGTTTGAGGGTGGACGGCTCACGTTATTGTGTGTATCAGTCCGCGTGCTTTCTGCTTACCGCTGTGCCCAACCCTTGCGGCAGGGAGGTGACCAACATACTCCATCTGCACTGCGTTGGGGAGGTGCTGACGGTGGTGTCCGGGCTGACCAAGGTGCTGCAAAGCCGCGAGCTGTCCTACCTGGACATCGAGGCCCAGGTGCTGACCACGCTGGAGGTCCTGGAGCGCGAGTACACCACCGGCAAGATGCTGAAGGACGGCCCCTTTGCGCGCCTTGTTTCAGAGCTGCGGGGCGCCAACGGCCTGTACCGCGGCAAGCACTGGATCTCGGTCAATGGTGTGGAGGACGGCCCCAACGAGTCGTTCGCAATCACCAGAATCGGCCTACTCGAGGTGCGGTCCACTATCAAGATCGTGACGGCCATCAACGATGACGTGCGTGGGCGCCTGCTCGGTGTTGTGGACGTCGCCAAGCACTTCAGAATGTTCGACCCCAACCAGATGGCCGCCATCGCCTCCACCCCGGCAGAGGGCTTGTACGGTGACATTGAGCTGGAGCAGCTGCTGGATTGGTACGGCATCGCGCACGATGGGCACCCTGCTGTTGTGGACGCCCAGCAGTGCCGGACCGAGTGGCTGAAGGCGCGGCGGAACCTGCTGCGTGCGGCTCAGGCGGCCAAGAGGGTTGTGGTGGCCAAGGCGGAGGAGGAGGCCAAGAAGGCGCCCCTGGCCAAGAAGGCTGTAGCCGCGGCGGCAGGCAAGACGGCCGCACCGCCTGCGACGGCCGCACCGCCTGCTGTGGCTGCACCGCCTGCTGCGGCCGCACCGCCTGCTGCGGCCGCGAACGTGCGCATCCCTACGCGCGATTTCTGGGCGCTACAGCTGTACAACCTCGAGCAGACGTCGCCCGCTCTCAGCTTGCTAGTAAACATCATGCTGGTGCTGCAGGCCACCAGCGTGGAGGTGGAGCGCGGCTTCAGCACCCAGAACTTGATCAAGACCAAGCAGCGAACCAGCCTTACCATGCAGAACCTTGACGCGCTCATGCGCGTCAGCCTGCTGGGTCCGGAGCTGGGCGACTACTCGGACTTCAACGGGAACTTGCTGGTGCCCTCGCTGAGGCGCTGGTTCGACAAGAAGAATCGCTGCCCAGCGCGGAGCTGCCACGGGCCGCGGACCGGGCAGCAGGCGGAGGGGGAGGGGCGCGGTTAGGGGTAGGGACAGCGGGAGGGGCAGGGGCAGGGGCACGGGTGGGGAGAGGGGCAGCGGGAGGTGCAGGTGCAGGGAGCGGGGAAGTGGGAGCGGCAGGTGCGCGGCTATGTTGAGGGCATGGTTGCGAAGGCTTTGTACAAGGACAGAAACTGGCTTTTAGGATGCGGACTGCGGCTTTTAGGATGCGGACTAACGGCGTTTAGGGAACTCTGTGTGAATATTGAGATGCATGCGCAAACAGGCAAGCTAGGATAGGCTCAAGAATCTCACACACGTCTGGCTTCCCGTCTGTTCGCGTTCACGTTCAGCAAGCAGTTTGATTAGCGTTTGCTGTCGCCACGATTATTTTACCGTACCGACGTGAAGGTCGAAGAGTTTGGGGGTCTTGCCCGCGGCGACACAGCCTGCATGCGTCCATCCCAAACATTCCCCTAAGACTTCAATGCTTATAGCACATGGTACGCGCCGTTGGGCAGGAGTTCTACATGTATACAACCCTGCGGAACATGTGGCTTTTGCCGTCTATCCTGCTACGGGCACCCGCCTGTCCCATTCGCCTTGCCCGCGGCGACACAGCCTGCATGCGTCCATCCCAAACATTCCCCTAAGACTTCAATGCTTATAGCACATGGTACGCGCCGTTGGGCAGGAGTTCTACATGTATACAACCCTGCGGAACATGTGGCTTTTGCCGTCTATCCTGCTACGGGCACCCGCCTGTCCCATTCGCCTTGCCCGCGGCGACACAGCCTGCATGCGTCCATCCCAAACATTCCCCTAAGACTTCAATGCTTATAGCACATGGTACGCGCCGTTGGGCAGGAGTTCTACATGTATACAACCCTGCGGAACATGTGGCTTTTGCCGTCTATCCTGCTACGGGCACCCGCCTGTCCCATTCGCCTTGCCCGCGGCGACACAGCCTGCATGCGTCCATCCCAAACATTCCCCTAAGACTTCAATGCTTATAGCACATGGTACGCGCCGTTGGGCAGGAGTTCTACACGCAGCGCGGTCCTGGCGGCTGGAAAGGCCTGGGTGGAGGCCGTGCCATCTGAGTGCCATCCGCGTGCCATCTGTCCTGAAAGTCTGCACGGAAGTCGAGAAGACGAACTCGACACAGCGACAGTCATTAACATATAATCATTCGTGTGCTGGAAGTAAATACGTCCACACGCTGTCTGCTGCGCAAGCTGTCACCCGACAATGTTTACAGCCTCTTTTGGCTTGCGAACAGCTGTTTCAGTGTCATAACATGCTCATCAGTACATCTAATGTAGCTCTGGGTACATTGGAGGCCTTGCAGCCATGGAACGGACTTGGAACGCACTTGAAATTGTGGACATCTCACCGCCCTTAACGGTCTATGCATACACACCTGGACAATGGCCTGCTTATTGGATGGTCTATGCATACACACCGACACACTGGCTTGGTTCTTGGATGGTCTATGCGTACACACCGGCATACCGGCTGGCTTGGTCGATGCATGGTTGCACCGTGCTCTGCACCGTGCTCGCGCCCTTTCCCGCGGCTGGTGTCAAGCCCGCAGGTGGTGGCGCGCTGTGTGCCTGGCCTACCCCCAAGGCCCACCGTGCTCGCGCCCTTTCCCGCGGCTGGTGTCAAGCCTGCAGGTGGTGACTCGCTATGTGCCTGGCCTACGCCCCAAGGCCCACTGTGCTCGCGTGCTTTCCCGCGGCTGGTGTCAAGCTTGCAGGTGGTGGCGCGCTATGTGCCTGGCCTACGCCCCAAGGCCCACTGTGCTCGCGCCCTTTCCCGCGGCTGGTGTCAAGCCCGCAGGTGGTGGCGCGCTGTGTGCCTGGCCTACCCCCAAGGCCCACCGTGCTCGCGCCCTTTCCCGCGGCTGGTGTCAAGCCTGCAGGTGGTGACGCGCCGTGTGCCTGGCCTACGCCCCAAGGCCCACCGTGCTCGCGCCCTTTCCCGCGGCTGGTGTCAAGCTTGCAGGTGGTGGCGCGCTATGTGCCTGGCCTACGCCCCAAGGCCCACTGTGCTCGCGCCCTTTCCCGCGGCTGGTGTCAAGCCTGCAGGTGGTGACGCGCTGTGTGCCTGGCCTACGCCCCAAGGCCCACCGTGCTCGCGCCCTTTCCCGCGGCTGGTGTCAAGCTTGCAGGTGGTGGCGCGCTATGTGCCTGGCCTACGCCCCAAGGCCCACTGTGCTCGCGCCCTTTCCCGCGGCTGGTGTCAAGCCTGCAGGTGGTGACGCGCTGTGTGCCTGGCCTACGCCCCAAGGCCCACCGTGCTCGCGCCCTTTCCCGCGGCTGGTGTCAAGCCTGCAGGTGGTGACGCGCTGTGTGCCTGGCCTACGCCCCAAGGCCCACCGTGCTCGCGCCCTTTCCCGCGGCTGGTGTCAAGCTTGCAGGTGGTGGCGCGCTGTGTGCCTGGCCTACGCCCCAAGGCCCACTGTGCTCGCGTGCTTTCCCGGGGCTGGTGTCAAGCCCGCAGGTGGTGGCGCGCTATGTGCCTGGCCTACGCCCCAAGGCCCACCGTGCTCGCGCCCTTTCCCGCGGCTGGTGTCAAGCCTGCAGGTGGTGACGCGCTGTGTGCCTGGCCTACGCCCCAAGGCCCACCGTGCTCGCGCCCTTTCCCGCGGCTGGTGTCAAGCCTGCAGGTGGTGACGCGCTGTGTGCCTGGCCTACGCCCCAAGGCCCACCGTGCTCGCGCCCTTTCCCGCGGCTGGTGTCAAGCTTGCAGGTGGTGGCGCGCTATGTGCCTGGCCTACGCCCCAAGGCCCACTGTGCTCGCGCCCTTTCCCGCGGCTGGTGTCAAGCCTGCAGGTGGTGACGCGCTGTGTGCCTGGCCTACGCCCCAAGGCCCACCGTGCTCGCGCCCTTTCCCGCGGCTGGTGTCAAGCTTGCAGGTGGTGGCGCGCTGTGTGCCTGGCCTACGCCCCAAGGCCCACCGTGCTCGCGCCCTTTCCCGCGGCTGGTGTCAAGCTTGCAGGTGGTGACGCGCTGTGTGCCTGGCGTACGCCCCAAGGCCCACCGTGCTCGCGCCCTTTCCCGCGGCTGGTGTCAAGCCCGCAGGTGGTGGCGCGCTGTGTGCCTGGCCTACGCCCCAAGGCCCACTGTGCTCGCGCCCTTTCCCGCGGCTGGTGTCAAGCCTGCAGGTGGTGACGCGCCGTGTGCCTGGCCTACGCCCCAAGGCCCACTGTGCTCGCGCCCTTTCCCGCGGCTGCTGTGCCTGGCTGAGTGAAGATGCATGCTGGTGTGTTGACGCGTTCCGCGTGTTGACTGTCTCAGGCCGCTCCCGCATCACTGTAATGTTTGGGGGGTATCGGTAACTCCAGCTCTAAGGGACTCGAAGTCTGGCCCGGGCACTCCTCCGAAACAAGATACGCAGAGTTGAGGGCAGGCGTGGGCACCGGCGACGACGGCGGCCAGGGCCCGTTGGGGGCCACCGCCGCCACTCCGCCATTGCGCGCGCGAACCTGTGAACCCCAACTTGAAACTCCAACCCGTATTTCAGCTCGGCATGCGTGCCAACAGATCATGCATCGCTGTCGGCGCGCCCATCCCCCCCCGGCCGCCCGCTTCAGCCCCGTCTCCACCGCACGACTTCCTCTTGCCCCATAAAAACTGTTTGCTGTCTGCTTACGGGTCTGGGCATCGGCTGCACCCTACGGGACCTCGCCAACCTGCCTTGAACCCTGTCCCATCACACGCCCCATAAAAACTGACATCATGATGTCCACACCGCGCTGCTCCAGGCTGACCTCCTCCGGGCTGGGCGGCTCCATTCAAAACAAGAGGCATTACCAAATCAAGAGGCATCGGGCCCGCGAATCCCGTTCCACGCGACGATGCCACCTAGGTTCAGCGGGTGGCAACGTTGGTGCTCTTGCGCTTATTTGGCTGCCGTTGCTGTTGCTGCATACTATTATTTACATTGTTCATGTTCCACCCCCTTGCGAGACCATTCACGCGATTCCTTTGCGACGTCGGCCCCCCGCCCCCCCCCCCCCGCCCCCCCGCCCCCCGCGCCTGTGCCTTGCAAACAAACTCCCCGCGCCTTCCCCCCGCCCCCCGCGCCGCACGGCGGCTCTAAAAGTGCACGGACACAGAAGTGAAGTGAAGGACACAGAAGTGAAGTGAAGGAAGTGGAAGTGAAAGTGAAAAGATGTCGGATTCGTACCTGAGCGCCAGCGTAGATGAGCAAAACTTCCCATCTTCACTGCGTAGATGCGGTGCCACGAATCCGCAGAATTTCACCTGCAATCTGAAGATGCACTTTCCAAAAATCCTAAAATCTATCTACCAAAAAGCGGAAATTTTCAAAATTTCTACAGTGTAGATGGAAGATACGGGCACTGCCTCCGGGGCACTTGTGCTACACATGCGAGCGAGCACGCCCACACGCCCACAATAATACAAGCGCATGCACTCCTGCGCGCCCACAACCACATGCCCTGGACCCTCTGGTGCATAGCAGCTGACATGTCACATATGTTTCCCGTATTATGACGCCGGCAGCCGGCCTGCGCCCGGTCGCACGCCGGGGCCGTGACTGGTTTACCGAGCGGCGGCGGCGGTAGGTGATGCAGGGTAGGTGCATGAGAGAAAGGTGCAGAGAGGGACGTGTGTACGTCATACAGGCTTTATGTTGCCCCTTTTGCTGTCCTCTGTCCCTGATGTATATCACAGCCTTGTCACACAGCCTTACGGCCCCTTCAGGCGCCGGTCTATGGCACAAGCGCGTCTGCTCGCCTGGCTGGGCGGCGCGCAGGGCCCCACCATGTACACCATGGCGCCGCGGCCTGGGATCCTGCGTGCTATGCCCTGTCGAGCGCGACTGCAGTGGCGGCTACTGGTCTCATAGCGCAAGCTAGATGGGAGCCCAAGGGCCGAGTGTGCACGCGGCGGAGGGGCCGGGCGGGCCCCGGTGGCCCCGAGGTGGCGCGGCGAGGGTTGCCGGTGACGGCACGGCGGAGCACACCTGCGCCATGCGGTTGCTTGCCTGTGCGAGTATTTCATATTACATATATAGTATGTATCTGTGTTGCGTGTGGGTCAAGTGGCCTCGGGGCTGGTGCAATGAATTGTTTTCGCCTTTCCAGCGCGACCGACCCCCGCGCGAACCACGCAGGGTCAGGCTAAAAGTCGCCACTTTCCTGGCGTCGGTTCCTCCATATCCCTATCAGCATATACGTTCATGTAAAAGACCGCAAACAAGATACCTTGAAGTGGGGGTAGGCCGACTCATTCCAAGATGCGGACCCGCCAACCATGCCCACATGCCCACACGCGAACCAGCGATATGCGCCCTGCCCTGCCAGTATGCTGTGGGCATGCGTCTATGGTCACAAGCCGAGTCCAAGCAGGCTGGGGCATTTGTGGGGCGGCCACACAGGCGCTGGGCCCGTCTATGGGCACTGCGCAGGGAGGGGCTGCCGGGCGCCCGGCCACCGTGTGGTCAGGGCACCGCAAGGTATGTCGGGCTGAGTGCCGTGTTTGCATGCCACCTAGTGTAGCTTGACATAGCGGGGCGGGGCAGGCGCGCCGCACATCCTCCGGGGCACTTGTGCTACACATGCGAGCGAGCACGCCCACACGCCCACAATAATACAAGCGCATGCACTCCTGCGCGCCCACAACCACATGCCCTGGACCCTCTGGTGCATAGCAGCTGACATGTCACATATGTTTCCCGTATTATGACGCCGGCAGCCGGCCTGCGCCCGGTCGCACGCCGGGGCCGTGACTGGTTTACCGAGCGGCGGCGGCGGTAGGTGATGCAGGGTAGGTGCATGAGAGAAAGGTGCAGAGAGGGACGTGTGTACGTCATACAGGCTTTATGTTGCCCCTTTTGCTGTCCTCTGTCCCTGATGTATATCACAGCCTTGTCACACAGCCTTACGGCCCCTTCAGGCGCCGGTCTATGGCACAAGCGCGTCTGCTCGCCTGGCTGGGCGGCGCGCAGGGCCCCACCATGTACACCATGGCGCCGCGGCCTGGGATCCTGCGTGCTATGCCCTGTCGAGCGCGACTGCAGTGGCGGCTACTGGTCTCATAGCGCAAGCTAGATGGGAGCCCAAGGGCCGAGTGTGCACGCGGCGGAGGGGCCGGGCGGGCCCCGGTGGCCCCGAGGTGGCGCGGCGAGGGTTGCCGGTGACGGCACGGCGGAGCACACCTGCGCCATGCGGTTGCTTGCCTGTGCGAGTATTTCATATTACATATATAGTATGTATCTGTGTTGCGTGTGGGGCAAGTGGCCTCGGGGCTGGTGCAATGAATTGTTTTCGCCTTTCCAGCGCGACCGACCCCCGCGCGAACCACGCAGGGTCAGGCTAAAAGTCGCCACTTTCCTGGCGTCGGTTCCTCCATATCCCTATCAGCATATACGTTCATGTAAAAGACCGCAAACAAGATACCTTGGAGTGGGGGTAGGCCGACTCATTCCAAGATGCGGACCCGCCAACCATGCCGACATGCCCACACGCGAACCAGCGATGTGCGCCCTGCCCTGCCAGTATGCTGTGGGCATGCGTCTATGGTCACAAGCCGAGTCCAAGCAGGCTGGGGCATTTGTGGGGCGGCCACACAGGCGCTGGGCCCGTCTATGGGCACTGCGCAGGGAGGGGCTGCCGAGCGCCCGGCCACCGTGTGGTCAGGGC
>NC_057006.1:759131-786545 GCF_000002595.2 Chlamydomonas reinhardtii | reverse complement strand
CCGGTCTATGGCACAAGCGCGTCTGCTCGCCTGGCTGGGCGGCGCGCAGGGCCCCACCATGTACACCATGGCGCCGCGGCCTGGGATCCTGCGTGCTATGCCCTGTCGAGCGCGACTGCAGTGGCGGCTACTGGTCTCATAGCGCAAGCTAGATGGGAGCCCAAGGGCCGAGTGTGCACGCGGCGGAGGGGCCGGGCGGGCCCCGGTGGCCCCGAGGTGGCGCGGCGAGGGTTGCCGGTGACGGCACGGCGGAGCACACCTGCGCCATGCGGTTGCTTGCCTGTGCGAGTATTTCATATTACATATATAGTATGTATCTGTGTTGCGTGTGGGGCAAGTGGCCTCGGGGCTGGTGCAATTAATTGTTTTCGCCTTTCCAGCGCGACCGACCCCCGCGCGAACCACGCAGGGTCAGGCTAAAAGTCGCCACTTTCCTGGCGTCGGTTCCTCCATATCCCTATCAGCATATACGCTCATGTAAAAGACCGCAAACAAGATACCTTGAAGTGGGGGTAGGCCGACTCATTCCAAGATGCGGACCCGCCAACCATGCCCACATGCCCACACGCGAACCAGCGATATGCGCCCTGCCCTGCCAGTATGCTGTGGGCATGCGTCTATGGTCACAAGCCGAGTCCAAGCAGGCTGGGGCATTTGTGGGGCGGCCACACAGGCGCTGGGCCCGTCTATGGGCACTGCGCAGGGAGGGGCTGCCGGGCGCCCGGCCACCGTGTGGTCAGGGCACCGCAAGGTATGTCGGGCTGAGTGCCGTGTTTGCATGCCACCTAGTGTAGCTTGACATAGCGGGGCGGGGCAGGCGCGCCGCACATCCTCCGGGGCACTTGTGCTACACATGCGAGCGAGCACGCCCACACGCCCACAATAATACAAGCGCATGCACTCCTGCGCGCCCACAACCACATGCCCTGGACCCTCTGGTGCATAGCAGCTGACATGTCACATATGTTTCCCGTATTATGACGCCGGCAGCCGGCCTGCGCCCGGTCGCACGCCGGGGCCGTGACTGGTTTACCGAGCGGCGGCGGCGGTAGGTGATGCAGGGTAGGTGCATGAGAGAAAGGTGCAGAGAGGGACGTGTGTACGTCATACAGGCTTTATGTTGCCCCTTTTGCTGTCCTCTGTCCCTGATGTATATCACAGCCTTGTCACACAGCCTTACGGCCCCTTCAGGCGCCGGTCTATGGCACAAGCGCGTCTGCTCGCCTGGCTGGGCGGCGCGCAGGGCCCCACCATGTACACCATGGCGCCGCGGCCTGGGATCCTGCGTGCTATGCCCTGTCGAGCGCGACTGCAGTGGCGGCTACTGGTCTCATAGCGCAAGCTAGATGGGAGCCCAAGGGCCGAGTGTGCACGCGGCGGAGGGGCCGGGCGGGCCCCGGTGGCCCCGAGGTGGCGCGGCAAGGGTTGCCGGTGACGGCACGGCGTGGCACACCTGCGCCATGCGGTTGCTTGCCTGTGCGAGTATTTCATATTACATATATAGTATGTATCTGTGTTGCGTGTGGGGCAAGTGGCCTCGGGGCTGGTGCAATTAATTGTTTTCGCCTTTCCAGCGCGACCGACCCCCGCGCGAACCACGCAGGGTCAGGCTAAAAGTCGCCACTTTCCTGACGTCGGTTCCTCCATATCCCTATCAGCATATACGTTCATGTAAAAGACCGCAAACAAGATACCTTGAAGTGGGGGTAGGCTGACTCATTCCAAGATGCGGACCCGCCAACCATGCCCACATGCCCACACGCGAACCAGCGATGTGCGCCCTGCCCAGCCAGTATGCTGTGGGCATGCGTCTATGGTCACAAGCCGAGTCCAAGCAGGCTGGGGCATTTGTGGGGCGGCCACACAGGCGCTGGGCCCGTCTATGGGCACTGCGCAGGGAGGGGCTGCCGGGCGCCCGGCCACCGTGTGGTCAGGGCACCGCAAGGTATGTCGGGCTGAGTGCCGTGTTTGCATGCCACCTAGTGTAGCTTGACATAGCGGGGCGGGGCAGGCGCGCCGCACATCCTCCGGGGCACTTGTGCTACACATGCGAGCGAGCACGCCCACACGCCCACAATAATACAAGCGCATGCACTCCTGCGCGCCCACAACCACATGCCCTGGACCCTCTGGTGCATAGCAGCTGACATGTCACATATGTTTCCCGTATTATGACGCCGGCAGCCGGCCTGCGCCCGGTCGCACGCCGGGGCCGTGACTGGTTTACCGAGCGGCGGCGGCGGTAGGTGATGCAGGGTAGTTGCGTGCAGGTGCGTGAGAGAAAGGTGCAGAGAGGGACGTGTGTACGTCATACAGGCTTTATGTTGCCCCTTTTGCTGTCCTCTGTCCTGATGTATATCACAGCCTTGTCACACAGCCTTACGGCCCCTTCAGGCGCCGGTCTATGGCACAAGCGCGTCTGCTCGCCTGGCTGGGCGGCGCGCAGGGCCCCACCATGTACACCATGGCGCCGCGGCCTGGGATCCTGCGTGCTATGCCCTGTCGAGCGCGACTGCAGTGGCGGCTACTGGTCTCATAGCGCAAGCTAGATGGGAGCGCAAGGGCCGAGTGTGCACGCGGCGGAGGGGCCGGGCGGGCCCCGGTGGCCCCGAGGTGGCGCGGCGAGGGTTGCCGGTGACGGCACGGCGTGGCACACCTGCGCCATGCGGTTGCTTGCCTGTGCGAGTATTTCATATTACATATACATTCTGTATCTATGTTGCGTGTGGGTCAAGTGGCCTCGGGGCTGGTGCAATGAATTGTTTTCGCCTTTCCAGCGCGACCGACCCTCGTGCGAACCACGCAGGGTCAGGCTAAAAGTCGCCACTTTCCTGGCGTCGGTTCCTCCATATCCCTATCAGCATATACGTTCATGTAAAAGACCGCAAACAAGATACCTTGGAGTGGGGGTAGGCCGACTCATTCCAAGATGCGGACCCGCCAACCATGCCGACATGCCCACACGCGAACCAGCGATGTGCGCCCCGCCCTGCCAGTATGCTGTGGGCATGCGTCTATGGTCACAAGCCGAGTCCAAGCAGGCTGGGGCATTTGTGGGGCGGCCACACAGGCGCTGGGCCCGTCTATGGGCACTGCGCAGGGAGGGGCTGCCAAGCGCCCGGCCACCGTGTGGTCAGGGCACCGCTAGTTATGTCGGGCTGAGTGCCGTGTTTGCATGCCACCTAGTGTAGCTTGACATAGCGGGGCGGGGCAGGCGCGCCGCACAGTGTGGGGGTAGGACCTAACCGACGGTCCGGCACAATGGTTCCTTCATGGCTCGTCGGTTATCAGTCAATTGATTGACACGCGAGTATGGTTGTTTGTGCTCGGCGACTTTTCTCAATTCCCCAGTTCCCATGGCAAATCGAATCCAGTTTTTTTCGAGGGCTGCAACTGCCCTGAAACGTGACCCGGGATGTTCCAATCATCATAACTGCATTGCGACTATCACCTAGAACACTCTCAGCCAATACCTGGCGGGTCTACGCTTATCCGTTGGCGGCAGATAGCCTCGCCTGCCTCCTTTCTCGCTGCCACCAATCGAATTCAATATGAAAGCATCAGTGATGCATTTCTGATTAGCTCTGGCTGCCTGAAATGGAGCCCCCGCCGGAGTCCAGTCCACTTCTCGACAGTTCCAGCGTCGGAATAGCAGCCAGTCGCAGAATCGGCTCTGCTGGGTCTCGCTACGACTACGCTGAGCTCGCCGAGCTGCACAACGTGGAGGCGCCATCGTCGGTCGTGCCATTACCAACGACCGGCCCGCGGAAAAAGCAGCAGCTGCAGCAGCAGGAGCAGAAGCAGCGTCAGGGGCCGACGCTGTTTTGTTGGGCGGGGCGCAGCAGGAGCAAGGCGGAGAGCTCCCCCGTCACTTGCTGCGGCTGCAAGGGCACAGAGTTCATCCACGACTTTCCGTGCGTGTGCGCGCCGTGTGGGCTGTACTTCTGCAAGGCCAGCTGCATGAAGGACAGGCATCTGCATCTGGTCGGCGGCAGGGCCTGCATCCTGAGCCTGGCGGATCCGGCGGCCGCGGCGGCGGTGCGGGCGGAAGTCAGGTGGCGCCTGCGGGAGCGGCGCCCGCTGCAGGACGACAGCCCAGAGCCCCGCACGCGGCTGCTGGATCCGTTGGCGATACGCGCGCTGTCTGTTCCGAAGGACTGCCGCAGCCAGATCGCAGCCGTGGCAGCCTGCATCCGCACCGCGGTGGGCGGTCGCGAGGGCTTCAACCGGGTGGTGGACGCGGTGGAGGTTGACCGGGGCAAGGCCTGCTGCGTGTGCGGCCACCAGGTGCTCATCTTGGGCTTCGCGTACCCCAGCACCGGGGCACTGCCCGCGGCGCCGGTCCCCCAGCGGACCAAGAAACGTGCCAAGGCCCAAAAGCCGGCGCCGGGTGGGGCAGCCGCCGCCGGACCGCCGCCGGTGGACAAGGCGCAGCCGCAGGCGCCACCGCAGGAGTTCACGGTCGAAGACCTGGACATTGACAGGCTGCTGTGCTGCGTGTGTGGCGCCTGGCAGCAGCTGTGGCACGACCAGCAACAGCAGCACCAGCACCAGCACCAGCAGCACCAGCACCGCGCGCTGCCGCCTCTGCGCTCGCTGGTCCCCAAGCCGGGCCTGGCGCTGATCCGCGTGAGCGCGCTCAGCTCGCTCCAGCAGCTGCTGCTGAAGGAGGCTCTGTCCCAGCTGACGGTGTGCGGGCAGCAGGCGCTGGTACAGCCCTTGCAGTGGCAGGTGCCCCGGTGCGAGGCGCTGGCCGACTTCCTGCGCAGACTGGACGAGGAGGACGCCCGGCGGCAGCTGGTGCAGCGGCAGCGGCAGCCCAAGCAGCCGGAGCCGGAGCCGGATTCGGACGCAGAGCCGGAGCCGGGTCTGGAGGCGCCGGTCTGGGACGCGGACCAGCTGGTGGCGGAGCTGCGCTACTTTGATGAGTTCAGCGAGGACGATGCCGCAGCGATGGCAGAGCTGATGCAGCAGCCAGGGGGCCTGCTGCCGGGTGGAGCTGCAGGACATGCCAATGTACCAGCAGTACCACACTGTACACACCATGCCGGTCTCCAAGGCCAGCAGCGACCGGTCGCACATGCTGCGCCTGGTGCGGGCGATGGCGCCCTCCAGCCCGCTGTTGACGGCGCCCGACGTGCTCCGCCGCCGCATGCTGGCGTCCATCCTCATCACCGGCCCCCAGGCATTCGTGCCGCCTGGGGCCAAGGGGGTGGCAGCGCAGGCAGCATGCGGGGACCCGGGCAAGGAGACGCCAGCGGCCAAGCGGGCCAGGCTGGCGAACGGCGGTGGCGGGACAAGCACGCAGGGCGCCGAGCCGAAGCTGCCGCGGGGTTTCGGGCAGCCCAAAAGTAACGCTACGCGCTTGCAACTGCAGCACCCCTATCAGGGCGGCGTCTCGGGCTTGCACCTGGACGCCACGATGGCGTTGAACCTGGCGATGGCGCCGGCCGGCATGTCGCCGGACGAGCGGCGCACGGCGGTGCTGGCCAGATGGGTGTTCGTGTCGCCGGCCGGGCTGGCACAGATGCTGCACCTGGTGCACAACCTGCTGGCGAAGCAGCCGCTGTCAGCCGTGCGCGCCAAAGTGCAGCTGTGTCCCAACTTTGAAAAGGGCAACCGCCTGCTCTTCACGGCGGAGGGCGTGGCATGGCTCAAGAGCGAGCTGCCGCCGGGCCAGGTGCTGGAGGTGCAGCAGCGGCACGGGGATGTGGTCACGGCGCCGCCGGGCTGGGCGCACCAGGTGATGAACGAGCGCGTCTGCGTCAAGCTGGCGTTTGACCACTACAACCTGTCAGACGTGGCCTCAAACTTCGAGCTGCTGCACCTGGTGCGCGAGGTGGACGCGGGCCTGCCTCCAACAGCCGCCGTGACCGCCACCGCGATGCTGCTGGAGGACACGCCGCAGGTGGAGCAGACCATGATGGACGCGCTGCTGCGCATGGTGCTGTCGGCAGGCAAGGACGCGGCCAAGATGTGAGCAGGTGTGTGCACAGAATACGCCAGGCAGACAGGCAGGCAGGGAGCGAGGGAGCAAGGTGGGGGGGGGGGGCGGGGGGATTGAGGGCAGCAGCAGGCAGCACGTGCGGCTGGCAGAAGGGCGACACGGCAAAGCGGGACATCCCGCAACCAGTTCTGCCTTACCTCTTATCGCAAAGCCCATCAAATCACGACTGCTTGTGCCGTCTCCCCTTCGCAGGCACCACCAACACGCACCGTGGGAGCGGACTGCCAGGGAAGAAGGAGAGGGAGGGGGAGGGATGCGGGCTGATTCGTTGGTTTGGCAGCTGTGATGGGCGCAGTATAATGACGTTTTGCGAACGCTCACCAACCGTGCACGCAGCACGGCAACAAGGTATTCGTGCACCGCCGCCTGGCCTCCGCATTGCATGATGATTGGCAATCTCAATAGGGGCGTGCAATGGACATGGAGGGGGGGGGCGTGGGAGGAGTGCGGTACCGTCGGCCGTGATGTTGGCAGTCCACGAAGTGTGTCTATCCCTGCCTGTGAAGCTGTACCATTGGCTGTACCGTTGCGGTCCATGAAGCACGTGACTTATCAATGAGCGGCACTGTGACTTATAGATCAGCTGTACGTGTGGCAATTACGCTGCAAACACGCTGTGGTACCTGTGGCTGTACTTGTGTGAAGTTGGCAGTGCACGGGCCTGTTTTGTTTTACGGGCGTGTAAGTTGTTGTACAGAGGTATGTACGCTGTCTTTACCGGGATGGTAGGTGGTGTGGTGGGGATAGTCCGTTAGAATTTATGTCGACTAGTAATTAGTGCGGTCTGTGAAGCTGTGTTTTGTCGGTTTGTGGCTGTACGTGTGGTAATTGTATCGTGGTACGTGTGCTACTGGTAGGGAAAGACGTGTGTAGTACCTGTGGCTGTACTTGTGTGAAGTTGGCAGTGCACGGGCCTGTTTTTACGGGCATGTAAGTTATTGTACAGAGGTATGTAAGCTTATTTCACAGGGATAGAGGGAGGTGTGGTGGGGATAGTCGGTTAGGTGGTAGGCCGACTCATTCCAAGATGCGGACCCGCCAACCATGCCGACATGCCCACACGCGAACCAGCGATGTGCGCCCTGCCCAGCCAGTATGCTGTGGGCATGCGTCTATGGTCACAAGCCGAGTCCAAGCAGGCTGGGGCATTTGTGGGGCGGCCACACAGGCGCTGGGCCCGTCTATGGGCACTGCGCAGGGAGGGGCTGCCGGGCGCCCGGCCACCGTGTGGTCAGGGCACCGCTAGGTATGTCGGGCTGAGTGCCGTGTTTGTATGCCACCTAGTGTAGCTTGACATAGCGGGGCGGGGCAGGCGCGCCGCACATCCTCCGGGGCACTTGTGCTACACATGCGAGCGAGCACGCATGCGCAGCACCGGCAGGAGGCGGGCCGGCGGTGTTGTAGGCAGTGCGTGCCGCGGCGAGGGCAACACGGTCGCGGTAGTACAGGTGAGGGAAGTGAGCCAGTAGTTCAGCGTACTTGTCGTCCAGGCGTTTGCGCGCGTAGCCACAGTCAAGGAGTGCGCGCATGAGGCGCGCCATTTCCAGGCAAAAGTTGTCGTAGTCAAGGATGATGCGCCGGAGGCGATGGAATTGGCCGGTGAGGATGTTGCGCTTGGCGGCCTCATTGACTGAGGAGTCGGCGGCCACAAAGCGGGACAGGCGGATGCGGGCGAAGGCAGGCTGGTCACGCTTGTCATACAGACGGGTGGTGATGCGGCTTTTGCCGTCCGCCGTAGTATAGGAGACCAGAAGGATATCCAAGAAAGGGAGCTCGGTAGGGTTGTGGTGGCGCTGGGCGGTGAGGCGGAGGCAGGGCGGGTATAGGCCATGGAGGACGACACGGTGTGGGGCGGGCGACACTTCGAGGATGCTGGTTGTGTAGAGAAGTTGAGCCAAGAATGGGTTGTTGAGGGCGGAGAGGTCGTCCAGGAAGCGTTTGGAGAATCGGAAGCGGTGGAGGATGGCGTGGGCGGCCGCGGGAGTGGTGGCTTGCTGGCGGAGGAACTTGAATCCGTACCAGGCGAGGAACAGGTTTGCAATGAAGGGAGCCGGGGAGATGCCCATGGGGATGCCCAGGATTTGGCGGGCCGAGACGGGGCCGAACCGAATGAAGATGGAGATGATAAGCGAGCGGAAGATGGCCATGAATTCGTGCGGAAGGAAGAACCGATGGGTGGTGGAGGCGGACGGTGAGGTGACACGGGCGCCAGGGACGCGGGCGACGAAGTTGGCGGTGTGTGTGTGTGGGTCGCCGGGTTTATCAGGGTGAGGGTCTTGTGTGGAGGCGCGGATGCCAGTGGTGCCGGCGGGGAGGGAGGCGGCCAGGAGCTGGCTGATGGTGTTACACAGGTCGACGTGGGGGATGTTGGTGTACAGGCGTTCGAAGTCATAGGCGGCAGGCCCAACGAAGTCGTAGCCGGCTTGCGGGTGCGAGGTAGCGCTATAGCCGTGGGCGTTGTACGCGTGGGCCATGTCAATGACATCTGACGAAGAGAGACAGAACCAGGGGTCGGTGCCAAGTTGGGTCCGCCACACACTGGCAAACGAGGTAGCGACTGTACGTAGGACGGCGGTGACCAAGTCGGCCAGGAATGTGGACGGGCAGGCGTGGGAGCAGGCGAGGAAGCGCATAGCCGGGGGGTTCTTGTGCATTTTGAGGGTGCCGGCGTAGTAGGCCATGTCCTGGCTGGTGTCGAACTGTAGGTCCCAGCGGGCCAGGTCGACGTTCTGGGCGGCGAAGTGGGCGGCGACTGCTGTATCGCGCGCTTTAAGGACCGAGTGCGGTTAGCGGAAGGTTTGCTGGCGATTCGCGCTGGCGCTGGCGCTGCAGTGTAGTGTGAGAAAAGAGGCAAATATAAAGCAGGAAGACACTGAAGTGGGCAGCTGGCACGAGTGTGCGATGATGGCGGGCGCTACTGACGAGTGAGACTGGCACAGTCGGTAGCAGCTGCTAGGTCGGTGGGTGGTACGCTCGGGAGGGAGAGTCCGGGCTCACAAAGAGCTCCCCAGGGGCACTACAGAGGCACGCTCGGCTTAAACAGCTCAGCAGCAACACAGCCGGGCGAGGCCAGAGGCGCACTCGCACACCGGCGCGCGCACACCCACACCCATACACACACACACACACACACACACAAACACACGTGCTGTCGCGTGCTGCGTGTTTTGGTATGTTTGCTGTTTTTGTTTTCTGCCCGCCTGGTCTTTAAGAGGTAGCTCGCCGCGGGGTCTGAGGTTGTTACACCGGTAGTAATTCCGCAAGGATTACTGGCGCGGTGAAGGGTCGGAGTGCGTTACCCTGCGGACTGCAGAGCTGTCTGCGCTCTGCCGGGGAAACGCCAGGTCACGGCAGCCCTCGATTGAGAGCCCTGTCGTTGGTTATACCAGCTACACGATTCACGTGATCTGGCAGAGTAACCGTGGAAACCGTAGTCACACATACATACACACACACACACATATATACACACACACACACAGCAATCATTAGCGGGCCGGGACTGGGATGCGTGTCCTAGCTTGCTTGCTGCACGCCGCCCTTAACATCGCTGTCGCCATTTTCCCTGCTCGTGACACTTGCTCGCTGCCGCCCCTGTGCCTGCAATTCCTCTATCACCCGTAGGTGAGCTCGACTACGACCAGCGGGCGGGAATCAGGGCATTAGGCGTGCTGGGTCAACGTTGTAGCGCGCCCAGGGCGCGGCGCATACAATGCATATGGGTGCCACTCGGGGTCAGGTCGTTCGTCGATCGCCCGAGGGGGGGTTCCAGGCTTTTTGCGGGTAAGTATGACTACCGGGGTCGACGCGGCTACAAGACGCTCGGTATCGGTAGGTATCCGTAAGTAACTCCGTCGCGCCGTCTGGGCGGGCTTCGTTTTGTTGTTTTCTTTTCAACACACACACACACACACACACACACACACACACACACACACACACAGCACACACCCCACACGCCCCCACGCACCCGCACACATACACACACAGACACTCCGCCCACGCACAGACACACGCAGCCCGCCGGTCGAAAGGCCAGCAACCGAGGTGACCGCGCCAGCAATCAGGGCCGGCGCGACCATTGCCCAAAGACCCCGCGCTAGCACCCACACAAGGATAGCGCCACACGCAAGGCCTAGCTAAACCGTGTCGCCCGCCGACCAGCCAGGCCGCTGCAAATCTACCCGACACCACGTGCCTACACGCGGCCCCGTTACCAGTGTTACCACACCGCTCCAGCGGCATGGCGTCAGGAACACCGGCGCGGCAATCGGCATACCGCCAAGCGGCGTGCCTTAGCCGCGTCCGGCGCCCCACCCCGAATCACCTACTACAGCCACCGGACCGCTCGGTACCGCCGCTACCAAGGCCCAGAGCTCCACGTGCGCCTGTGCTGTGCTGGGGTGCGGGCTGAGCCGGTGCGGGCTGAGCCTGGCTGGAGGCCGCGGCCGGACTGCCCTCGGGCTGCTGCTAACAGAGGGACATGTCGCTGGCCGGCGGGGAGGCGGAGACGGAGGAGGGGGCGGACTCGACCATGCCGTCGTACTGCCAGGCGGGGTTGGGTTGGGTTGGGTTGGGGAAATGCATGCGTGTCTGCCTGCCCGCAGTGCACGCGGGGCCCTGCTTGCACAACACACGTGCCATCACAAGCCCTCGCCCGCCTTTATGAGGACTATACCGTACTGCCACGCTCAATTGGTGATTTTATAATTGGTGACAGAAAGAAATCGCGCTGGAATTAAACAGGCTGACACGGACTTTGGTGATGGGCTCTGGCAGAAGCCAGGCCGGATTACACCCGTGTCACAGAATTGGTGATGGGACCCCCTGAATCATACCCGGCATCGCGTTCGGCCCCGGCAGCTGCAACACAAGCCCCGCGCTTGCAGGCGCTCTCCAGCCAACGTACCACAGTACTTCTGCTGCTCAGCTTCACAACCACGCACCAAGCAGCACCATACCGTATGGTATGCAACACAAGCCCCGCGCTTGCAGGCGCTATCCCGCCAATGTCCCACAGCTTAAGCTGCAGCTTAGGGCCTTTGGGGGCTACGCCGTGGGGCTACACTGAGCATTGTGCGTATACTATAGGAATAGCGTCACTAGCCAAAGCAGCCTGTCTGCGTGTTTTCGCCCGACTTGGATTCAGGGTGCACAGGAATTGGTGACGGGCTCTGGCAAAGTCTAGTCGACATTGTTCCCTGCTACCAAATTGGTGATTTTCACCAAATTGGTGTCACCAATTGAGCGTGGCAGTACGGTATGTTGCACCGCTCACTCTCTCTGCAGCATCCCCGACAACACCTGGTGCGGCAGCAGCTGCCCCTCCTGCCACTCGCCCGCGCATGAGCACGAGCACAACAACAGCCACGGCCACCAGCACGGCGGTGCGTGTTAGGAGAGCGCGAGGCGCGTGTGGGGGTGTGCATGTGTCGTTGCCGTACTGTCTTGTGCCAGGACACGCCCCAGCACGGACTGGGCGGGATGCACGGGCTGGTCAGAACGCTGGCCTGTACCACTCGCACCGTCTGCCATCTGCCATCAGCCACAAGTAATGTCGAAGTCGTTAGGATCCTGATCTCGGCCCCGACACCCCGACCACCCAACCCCAGGGCCACGACGGCGCGGGCGACTTCTGCGCCAGCCTTATGGAGTACGGCGCCGCGGCGGCAGCTGGCAGCTGGCGCCCGCTGGAGGCCGGCGGCGAGTCGCCGGGCCCGCGCGGCTGGTTCGCCGCCGCCACCACCCCCGACGGCCGCCTGCTTCTGCACGGCGGCCTGGACGGAAACAACCAGCGCCTGGGGGACATGTTTGTGCTGGACGTGCACGCGGCCGCGTAGGTGTGGAACAGAAGGTGGAGGCGGCTTAGATTGTGGATGTGGATGTGGATGTATTGGCCGGGGATTAGTTGGTGTGCTGGAGGATTTAGGTGCACGCGGGAATGTGCGCAGTGGCGGAGGAGCAGGTGCATGGGTAATGGTGGGCCCTTTTTGTATACCAGAGCGCACATACCCCGGCACGAACACCGTGTGCGCACTACCGTACTGTAGCGAATGACTAAAGTGCTGCATAGCATGCATACGACACGGATAGTGAGCGTCAGTACGGCTCCCTGGCCCTGCAAGGGTGCGGGCTATGTCCCACCGAGGGGGCCAGTCAGAGGACCAGCCCGGGCAGGTCATCTGCTTCCAGGGCTCAACTACTCCCTCAGATTTTGCCGCCTGGACCTCGGGCTGGCCCCTAAAGGATGCAAGCATAATGCTGCTAGCAGCCAGCGGGCAGCACCGCAGCGGCGCCTCCCCTCGCCTCCGCGGGGGCCATTCCGCCCCAGCAGGGTCTGCGCATGGCCGCATGCCCAGCACCGCGTCAACGCGAAAGCTAGATCCATCAAGGGGTTCTCTGGCTCCCGGCGTTCAACCTGCGTCTGCCGGTGCCCGGCAACCCTCTGCAACCCACAGGGGAACGGGATCCTGATTGCACGGTCGCCCTAGTTTCGCCCTAATTCTTTGGCAATCGCGAAGTGCGGCGCGCAGCCACAGTTTGCGCAGAGCTGAAAACACAGACTTAGAGCAACCATGGCACAAGGCCACGGCCACGGTCGTCAATAACCCAGGCCAGTTCCCGGCAGTCTCAACCGCCAGCGCAGGACGCGAGCAGTTATAAGCAGGAGCGTTCGAGCGATGCCGATTACTCGACTACCCCGATCCCTCATGCTTGACGCTGACTGAAACATATCACAGTCATAATGCCGCGATTCTACGGGCACCCGCTGGTGGGAAAAGGACTTGCGCGCAGTTGTGCCTTGGCCTGCACTATGTTTGGCTCCTCGAAGCTGCACAATCGTTTTTGTTAGAAACATAACTATGACACGCATGTGCGACCTGTTCTGTTGCTGTTCGGCCCGAACATGGTTGACAAAGTGCCATTCCGTGCCTTGAATGTTGAAACAGGGCGGTCTGCAGCCCTCCAAATCGGGCTACGTGGAGGTGGTCGACATGGGCGGGGCGCGACTGTACTGGGAGGAATATGGCGCTGCGTCCGGTCGGCCCCTGTTCGCCATCCTGGGTGCCACAACGAAGGTGGGGGCAGGTCAGCCTGCAGGGCGCTTGGGTACGACCGGAGGCGACCCCCGGGCGACCGGAGTTGCGGGAGGACATGCGGGAGGACATTGGCTACATGTAAGGATGGGGGCCCAGCTATGCAATACTGGCAATACCATGCGGGCTGGGGTGGCCCCAGCCAGGTCCCGATGCTGCGTGGGCTAGGTGTCGGCGCAATCCTTGCGTCCTTGGTGCAGGGAGGTGTGGTGCAGAGGAGGAGCGGTGCACAGTTCGGAGGGCGCAGGTGTTACTCATGAGCGGCTCAGAGGGTGGGTGCGGGTGGGTGAACCAGGCCAACTCTCCATCGTTTTGCACCCCTGAAGCTTGCTATGAACCTCCAGTGCCTGTGCCTTGCAGATCCCCTCCATGGGCCATTTCGTCCAGGTCGCCGTCGAGCGAGGCTACCGGGTGAGTCCCTGTGGGTGGTGGTGCACATCCGATGGGTACCGGTAGCTGTGATTGCCATGTTTGCCGGCGTGGCGGAATGCGTCGTGGTAGGGGGCACCGGAGGGCGGCGCTGGCCCCACGCGTTGCCGCGACAGTCACCCATATGCCTCGGAACGTCAGGATCAGTGGGGAGTACGCATGGCCTTGCGTAACTCCGCCGCATGACACTAGACCGCATGTCATGGGGAGCCTCTTTCCGGGATTTGTGAGTCGTTCTCACCTAGCTTATAACCGTAGGCGATGCGCCGCTCCGGGCCGAGCAGGTCCTGCTGTATGAGTCCCGCGGCATCGGCCGCAGCAGCTGCAACGCGGTAGGCCGCCAGACCACCACCCTGCTGGCAGCTGACGCCCAGGCGGTGCTGGATGGCGCCTGGGGCACGGACAGCCGCTTCGCACTGTTCGGCATCTCCATGGGTGGCATGGTGGCGCAGGAGTTGCTCTACCGCCTCGTGGCCGCCGGGCAAAAGTGGGTGGCCTAAATGGCGCTGTTGCGCGGTACAGTATGCAGTAGGGCCGAACGGGCTAGGGACAGGGCTACCACAGCACAGCCGGCCTGGTTAGGGCACGCCTTACTCTTCCAGCAGAAACTCACGGGGACGGGCACATGCATCGGCTCTGCTATTACAACAGGTCGCGCATTCTGGCAGCCTCGCTTCACGTCACCAGCCCCGGAAGCTGGCTGCGGGTGCCGTCGTTTCTGCACCTGCCCCTCATGATGATGGCGTTCAAGCCGCCAACTCCCGCACCCGCCAGCTCTGCTGTGCCGGCTGCCGGCAACGCGCCCACAAGCGGGAAACCTGGCGCAGCCAAGAAGGGCGGCGGCGGCGGGGCCATGTTCACAGACGATGCAGACTTCGCGGCGCGCTATTCACTGGACACGGTGTTTGGAAAGGCTTGGCTGGACGGCCCGGCGCCACCCGAGGCCACCGACCCTGCCGCCATAGGTGTCAACCCCGCCACCGCCATTGCAACACCAGTCGTTGGCGCAGCTGCTATTGCCAAGCCACCTGAGTTGGCTGCAGCAGGCGACGGGGCTGGGGGCGCTGTGCAATTGCACGTTAACGCCGGCGCAGGAGGTGACGCGGCGGCGGCGAATGGAGGCAGCGGCAGCGCTGTGCTCACAAGGCGCGAGGCGGTGTGGCGCGTGTTCACGGTGCACTGGTGCGTTGTTCGTTTGCTTCATGGTTGCACGCACCGCATGCACTCTTATAGAGCCATGTCTGACGCCCATCGCACTGAATCTTTGACCCTGCAGGCGCGAGACGCTGGCCCTCCACGCACCCAACGACTACCCGGCTGTCGCCTGCCATGTCACCGCAGTGCTGAGTCACTACCTGCAGCCCCACAGGTAGCTATCAATGTGCGATGTGTGCAGTCGGCAGGTGTGAGGCAAGTGGAGTATATGGTCTGGACCTGTTACCTACTGCTTGGGCTGCTGCCAAGGCTGCTGCAATTATGCACAGCAGCAGGCGCCCTGCCTTACGCGGTGCTTGCACGTGTCCCTCGCGCTCGCTCACGCTGGTCCGCCTGCCCTACCTCTCCTACCCCTGTGCTAGGGCCGCCGCCATCCGCGCCGCCGGTCTGCGCATCAGTGTGGGCGTCAGCACCGCGGACCCCTTCTTTCCGGAGGCGGCGCAGCGGCAGCTGGCCACGGCCCTGGGCGCGGCGGTGGTGCAGGTGGTGGGCACAGGCCACTTGGATGGAGCCATGCTGGACGGTGTGTATGGCGCCTTTGACGGAGCGCTGGGGTGGCTGCTCGACACGGCCAGCAAGCAGGAGGCCTCTGCAGGAGGAGCGGGGAGGTAGTGGGAAATACGTCCAGATATACTGGAGATCCTGAGAACCCAGATGCAGACTGGCATGGCTTGTGACAGCCGGCCGTGACTCTGACGTGAACTCGATTAATGTGCTGAGGGGCTTTGCCTGTGCGGGGCCAGGGCAGCCTTAGTGTTGCTGTGTGTACGTCATGACCCTCCACTGATGTGCATAAGCATGCCGGCCAGTTGACTTGTGGGCAAGCTACCAATGTGCACTCATTTGGGCTGCGCCAGCAGCAGCCGGGAGGGCGGGTGAGGGAGGGCGCGATCGGGCGCTGTGTGTGAAGGGGATGTGCTGCACGTTACCTAGACGCGTTTACGTTGAGTAGCATTAACAAACTCGAGGGCAAGCTCAGCCATGCGGGCATGTCCAGAATTTCCACCACGTCTGACACGCATGATGCCATGATCAAGTCATCATTTGCAGCGTTGGTTGATGTTGAAAAGCCCCCGGCGTCGGGAGTACGGAGACAAGTGTTCCCCGGTCACGGGAAAAGGGACAGAGCCCCTCCACAGTCTGAGGCCGAACAACCGGCCGACTTTTACCTGCCGCCTATTTTTCTGCAATAATACGTGGCGCTCGCGGTTTGCGCCAGGTTGGCACTTTTTGTCGACGCAGGCAGGCAGGCAGGCAGGCACGGACAGGGGCAATCCTGGGGGGCTTCGCCCCCCCTGGATCGCTTCGCTCGGGGGGCTCAGCCCGGTGCGGAGAAAGCATGGGGCCCACGTGCGTGTACGGCCGCATCCCCGTGCCAGTTCGAGCCTTCACCCGGGCCCGAACTTGTGCCAGCCAGGGCGATGCCTAGTGGAACGCCATGTTCATGAAGTGTCCGCATTCACATGACAAGCGTCCAAGCGATGGCAGTCATCGTGCGCAGACAGCACAGTGGCACAGTGGCAAGACTGCCGCGCGTGCTCAACATTTCCTGAAGTTCGACAGCTGCACGACACCAACTTACAGCCTTGCAGGTGCACGATTTTAAGCAAGTTCGCAGGTATGAAACACAGCACCGTCCGCCGCAAAGCTGTGGGCCTGTGGCAGCGGCCTGAGAACGGATCAACGGGAAGGGGAGAGACCAGACCAGCTGGTGCACCCTTGAGCTGGTGCGCGCTGACGACATGCTTGCAGGTGCTGACGAGCTCTTCAGGCGCCACCCTCATGCCGACGGCTGCCACCAGGACAAGGGCTCCTCCAGCACCGGCTACTACAAGGACGAGGGGCGTTCGCGGTCCGGAGATGCGTGCCGGGGCCGCAGGCCGGGGACGGGGGTGCCCGACGAGGTGGGAGAGGGAGCTCGGAACTAAGTAGGCTTCTTAAAGGCGTGCATTTCAGTATCAGCTGCCGTTCTCGAGTCAGCAATCGCTCATAGGATCCAGCTCAACTCTATCTGTGCAAATCGACCGTTCATGCCCGCGCCCGTCAGTTTTCACAGTAGCGCTGCTCATTTCCTTTCAATATAAAGTCACAACACGAAAGGCTAGGATGCTCGTCCCAAATATATGATCGACTCCGATTGCCTTTGGAGGACTGCTTTGTCTCCGCTCCCTCCGGCTATCTGTTACAGACTGAACGTAAGAAACAATATGCACATAGAGTAGCCATGGCACGACCCAGCGAAGACAGCGAGGTTATAGGACACTATTTGGTCCCGGCCAACGGGCGCCCGGCGCAGCCTCTTCTGCACGAGAGCTCTTCCCTCTTTGTGAATGTGGTATCGGATAAGCTGTCGGCTGTGGAGAGCGTCGTTGAGGCGGACACGAGCAAGCTTCAGACATTCTACCTAATTCTGCACTGGGCCTCGTCGCCGGATGGCCAGGGCGTCACCGGGAGCACCCAGGAGGCGTGTGCAGGAAGCCTGGATGCAGCCGCGGCTGCTGGTCGGGCGTCTGTGACGGTCAAGCAACGGACGCTGCTCATGGTTGCGGCCCACTCGGGCTCGCTGCGGGTGCTCGCGTACCTGCTGGCTCGTGGAGCGGAGCCCAGCCGGAAAAGTCCAGACGGAATGACCGCATACGACGTGAGTGTCGGCGGGGACGGGCCGGGAAGCAAAACCGCGCCGGAATTCTTCCTGTGACAACTCGGACTGTGGCAGCGCGCACCAGGGGCATCCGAACCCAGCCCTGCCTGTTCTGATTACATAATTAAATAATTATTGGCGACGCTGATGGAAGGCGATTGCCGCAGGGTTGTGTGTCGATGCGTGAGGCCCCGCGGCTCGGGCCTCCCCCTCGTCGGTGTGGCCTAACGCCTACTGTGCACCAAACCTGGCTGTTGCAGATGGCGCTGGCTGGCGAGACGCCGCAGGCGCCGACGGCCATCGCGATGATGCGTGACGCGGACTCGCACCCGTCTTCCAGCACGCGCAGCAGTTCCACCACGGACGCGAACAGCTTCAACGGCACGGAGGGGGCGCGCATGGGCAACGGGCGCCAGGTGCGCCTCGAGCCTGGATCCGGCGGACCTAGGGGTGGGGCTTGGCGGGGCGGGGTATGAAATGGCTGTTGCTGAGGGTGTGGAGGGCATCAGCGGCAGGTCAGCTCCTCAATGCATGGTGAAAGCCGCCATACAAGGCATGGCAGGCACAATCGGATAGCAGGGCACTTGGGAGTCTGGAGGCAGGCGATTGCCAGGGCTAACATCAACGGCATGTCGGCATCCCAACGGCAACGTTCGTGTCCGCCGCCCCTTTCCTCACTCGTGCACATACACATCATTTGTGCGGCACGCGCATTGTAGGACGAGTCGGAGGGATCCATATACAACACGTCGGACCTGACGCGGCCGGAGTACAGCACGGACGAGTTCCGCATGTTCAACTTCAAGGTGACTTTTTCACGAATTCGGCGTCAGGGCTGCGGGGGCTAAATGTGTGTGTGTGTGTGTGTGTGGACAGGGAGGGGTTGTGGCAGCTGGCGGCGCGCTGCAGAGCTGCTAGGGCGTGTTAGGAGCAGCTGGGGCTCCGGAGCTAGGTCGCAAACCATGGACGGTATAGCTATGGGGGCCAGCGGAGCCCGGGGCTTATCCGCTGAAAAATTCACGTATGTTTTCTGTCCTTGCGTGCGCGAAGGTGCTGCGCTGCTCCAAGCGCCACGCACACGACTGGCGCGCGTGCCCGTTCGCGCACCCCACCGAGAACGCCAGGCGGAGGGACCCGCGCGAGTTCAAGTACTGCGCGCTGGCCTGCCCCGACTACAAGCAGGGCTTCTGCATCCGCGGCGACGTGTGCCCCTACTCCCACGGCGTGTTCGAGTGCTGGCTGCACCCCTCCCGCTACCGCACGCAGCTGTGCAAGGACGGCTCCAACTGCCACCGCCCCGTGTGCTTCTTCGCACACTCGCTGCCGGAGCTCCGCGCGCCCACCTACACCTGGGTGCCCTCGTCGGCGGACCTGGCCGCGCGCCCCTACAGCGCCACCAGCCCCACCAACAGCGGCCCCGGTGGCGTCAACAGTGGCGCCGGCGGCGGTGTCGGTGGCGGAACACTGCCTCCGGCTGCTGCGGCCATGGCGGCGATGGCCTTGGGCGCCGTGTCGCCTGACGCGGCGGCGAGCATGCACCAGCAGCACCAACAACACCAGCTGCAGAAGCAGCAGTCGGGCCAGGGGATGGAGTCGTCAGCGGTGGCGGCGGAAGCGCGGGCGCTGCTGTCGCACACGCTGTCGGGCATTCCGGTGGCGGCTAGCAACACGTCCGAGGGCGCCATGTCGGGGCCAGGCAACATCTCCCCGCGCGGGGTAAGCGAACACGTTTCCAGTTCAAGTTTGCGGTTACTTGCATAGCCCGTCTGTGGCGGTTGAAGTGCGATGTGGGCTCTGCGCCCTCCTTCCTGCGCCTCGCCTGTGGACACGTGACTTACTGTGCCGTGCACCCTCCCCGTTTCTCCCTTGTGTCTGTGTGTCTGTGCCTCGCCGTGTGCCCTGCGCGCTGTGCCGGACGTGTCCTTCACTCCGGCAGCAGCAGCAGGTGATGATGTTGATGAGCGGCGGCGGCGCCAACGGCAGCAGCGCCAGCAGCAGCGCCATGGTGCTGGGCACGCATGGCGGCGGCACCACCACCACCGGCAGCAGCAGCAGTAGCAGCGGTGCCAACGGCGCGCAGTCGCCCTCGTCCGGCGGCTCCATGGCTGAGGGCTGCAACGGCACCTCGGGCGCCCTCGCTGCTGCGGCGGCGGCCGTGGCCGAGCGCAACGGAAAGGACGGAGGTAAGCCCGCCGCAGCCCCCAGGCTGCTACCTGCCTCTTTGTGTGAGCTTTTATTAACGCAGCATCTCATGCTGCCTGCCAAGCGCATGCCACACTTGTACTGTATCATCGGCCAGCATGCATGCCCGTTCCTGTCTCTGTTGAGTGCCACCGACAGTGCACCGCACTGCGTTTTGGTTTTCTCTTGCCTGTTACGCACGAAGGCGTACCACAGCTCCCGCGTGGCCATTCCCGTGTCGTGCAGGCAAGGGTGGCCACTCGGGCGGCAACAACAACAACGGCAACCAGGCCAGCGGCGGCAAGCCCACCAACCTGACCCAGCCCAACGCCGCCGCCTCCATGCTGGGCTTTACCGCCCCGCGCATGAGCAACGCCTTTGCCCGTCGGCACGGCCTGAACCCCAAGGACAACCCCATGATCAACCTGCAGAAGATCGCCCTGCAGACGCAGCAGCAGCAACAGGTGCAGCAACAGCAGGCGCAGGTGCAGGCGGTGGCGGTGGCGGCCGCCGCTGCGGCGGCGCAGCAGCAGCAGGTGGTGCAGCAGCAGGCGCAGGTGCAGGCACAGGTTGCGGCGCAGATGCAGGGACAGATGGCCGCTGGCCTGCCCGTCGGCGTGGGTGGCGCTGGCATCCTCGCCGCGGGCGTGGGCGGCCGCGCCGCCACCACCGCCGGCCAGAGGCTAAATGCCGCCGCGGCTGCGGCCGCTGCTGCAGCTGCCGCGGCTGCCGCAACCGGCCAGGTGGGCTTGGGCGGCATGCCATTTGCGGCGCAGCAGGCGGCGGCGGCGGGCGCCGCGTACGGCATGAACTCGCTGTACTCGCCGATGCAGGTGTCGCAGATGCAGGCGGCCGCGGTGGCCGGGCTCAACTCGGCGCCCGGTGCCGACGCGTCGCTGCTGGCTGCGCAGCTAGCCGCCCTGAACCTGCAGCAGCAACAACATGTGCAGCAGCCGCACGTGCAGCACGCGCGCCAGATGCTGCAACAGCAGCACCAGCAGGCGCAGATGCACACGCAGTCGGGCCCGGCCGGCCTGTCGCAGCCGGGCGCACAGCTCGGCGGGCTGGGCGCAATCAGTGCCATTGGGGGCATGGGCATGGCAGCTGCGGCGGCGGCGGCGGCCGCGGCCGGCATGGGCCACGGCAGCGTGCAGTACCTGAGCTCGGGGGCGCCGCACCCCTCGCTGATTCACCACCAGGGCATGGTGTACGGCGGCAGTCCGCACGCCGTACACATGTACGACCAGCAGCAATACCTGGGCGCCCAGACCGAGGTGTAACTCGTACATATGTACGAGCATACATGCGCCCGGTACTGGAGGTGCGGGCGGCTGGCGGATCGGCCTCTCGCGAGCCTTGTTACGGGCGTGACTGCCGGCTGGTGTCTGGGGCCGAGAGGAAAGGGCGCATGGAGTGCCGTGCAGGTGGGCTGCAGCGCTGCGCCGGCATTGCGGCGCACTGCAGCGCTAGGCACGGCGGCGTAACGACAGCAACTGCATTGCCTGAGACCTGGGGTTTTGTTCGCAGCCACGGTTTTTGGTTTCTCACACTGCCTCTGGCGGCGTGCGCTAGTTACTGCAGCCGTTGGCTTCGTTTGCTGCAGCTGCTGAAGATATTCTACACGCGCAGCACCGCTGTCCACCGAGGTGTGTGGGCAAGTCTAATCTGCTGTTTAATGTCGGGCTCGTTGTTCGGAAAGGAAGATCAACTATACATCCGCTTGGTGGGGATGACGACTGCTGTTTCGGGGTATTCGTCATGTCTCGGTCATGCCTCTGGTTTGTTTGTATGTCAGGAGGCTGCTAGTTTTGTCGTGGCACACTAAAGAAGTGATGATGGTGATGCAGTGCTGTAGCGATGATGGCGTGTTTGGTTGGTCTCCCGGCCGGTGGTGCTAACTGCTGGACGGGCGTCGGTGCGTGCTGATTGTTGCGCCGATGCCGATCGGAGAGATTATTGGACTATTGGCACAAAACAATACAGAAGCTGTGGTAGGTGCCATCACACGCAAAGGCGATGGTTGGATTGTGGTGCGCCAGGAAGCATGCCGGCATGCGCTGTGTGCGGTAGGGTAGGGTGCACGGTGTCTCAATCCGTTGAAGTGGCAGCAGGGTGACGTGCCCCATGCGCGAGTGCGTGTGTGTAGGCCATGCTGAGCATTCTACGCGCTCTGGTATAGTCCTGGGTGTATGTGTCGGGCCGAACAGTACGGCCCCTGGATACTGGGGGTGTGGTGTGTTCGTGGTGCGGCCGGTGGCATGCACGTCCGGTGTCCCGGTATGCTTACACAATGTGTGTCCTGTGAGCTGCGCCAAGCGCGCAAACATGCACCTGCGGTAGTAGCATGCAGTTCGTTGCGTGTGTGTGTTTTTGTGCAGTCTCCCTATCGCGCATGCCTTTAATGATTGGAGTTGGGCCGCAGCTCCAAGGTCGAGCATTGCGGAGGACTCGAGGCGAGGCAGCGGCGCAAGCTGTCTGCAGAAGCTGATTGTGCGCGAGTTTGGTGCGTGTGCGCGGCGTAGTCGTGTTCTTTCGTGTCCTATCAAGGCTCCAAGTATCCCTATCGTGTTTTTATCATCACAGATGGTACCTAGCTCTGGCCTTTAATGGCCGGGTGTGGTCTGTCTGTGACTTATTTCAAGGCGGGAGTTGCTGCAAATGGGTTGCGCAACGTGGACACGCGTGAGCAAGCTACAAGACGGTATTTTGGGAGATGGGAAGGTGGTGCTGGGCCCAAGGCCGGCGTCTTGGCTAAGTACAGACTATTAGCAGTTGGCCTGAGGTAGGATGTGGGCAAGACAGACGGAATGGATTCAATCAATGTCGCGTACCCGGTCGGAAGCTGAGGCTGCTGGTGCAGGATCCCGCACGCACATGGCGGCGGGATGCATCTGCGGGCGGAAGTTTCCTGAGCCGCCGAACAGGGGCGTACGCAAATGATGCTGGTGGATTGTCCGTACTTGTATGAGGGCGTGATGGTGGGCAGGGGCCAGGATTAAAGGGCTGCACCTATCACGTCCAGTGTTACATGGGAGAAAGTGTACTGATACTTCTTCGCCCACATGTGCCTCTGGGCGGTGTGAGTGCTGGCTATTGGGCACCACGCCCGGATTGGTGTGGGGCATGGCGGCACGTCAAGGCGGTGGGCAGGTGTTACTGGCTGGACTGGTGTGGACCCGCGCATTGGCGCCTATCCCAGGCCTGCCGTGTTCCGAGGCGTAGCCTCCCTTGTGAGAGCTAGGGCGGTGGCCCAACGGTTGGAACAATGGTCGGTTGACAGGCTGACACTACAGTGGAAGACACACTTTGCCTCATTTAGCTTGCTGATACGGTATTATCTGTACTGACTGAATGGAGTAGACATTCTGAGCGGGAGTGTGCGGAGTTTGGATTTACACTATGCACATGGCGGCGATGCGGCAACCATAACCACGGCTTTGCCAGCCGGCCGGCCGGGCACCTACCCAACACTTCCGCATGCACGCATGCGAGCACGAGGCGCCCCATTGGCGCAGGGTTGCTCGCGTGTGGTGACACTGTACGTGCGTGCGGGAGTGGGGATGCTCGGGTTTGCTGAGAGAGTTCAGGCCCTACAGTGCAGGCGGTGGCAGCTGGTCGATTGGATCGGGCAATCCTTTTGTTCCGCAGCCCCGGGATACGTTTGCTTCCCGGACGTGCCGTCTGCATGCATGGTAAGGATATGCCTGGGGTATGCAGGCTCCTCAATCACTTGCGAGTAGTTTTGTCCGTTGAACGCCTTGGCAGACGGTGGGAAAGGAGCGGGCGCGTGAAGCTGGGCCAAGGAATTGGGCCAAAACACTCGTGTTGTGTTCCTTGGATTGCCTGAACGTCGTGGTTGTGTGCGGTGCAACACGTGTGTAGAGGCCGGCAGGTGGGTTAATTAGGTTTACATTTGCGCATGGACGGTGGCCGTTCCGTGCGGATGGGGCGCGGCGCCTGGATGAGGGGGGGCATGTGCCCGAGCCCGACGAGAAGGTCCCATCATGACCAGAAAGCGGGGTGGCCTGCGGACAATGGTTAACTCCGAGACCGGGAGCAGATGGAAAGGCCGCGGACATGTACGAGGAGATGCAGCGCTGGATGGCACGCTGGATCATAAATGAGTTGCCCGTTTGATCCATTTCTATTCAAATGGAGTGAGAGGGAGTTGCGAAGAAGCACGGCTCGGGCTCAATTACGTGTAAACGGATGTGGGGACGCTGCAAGCATTGTGGCACATTCCGCCTGCAACACCTCGCCAACAGCGTGTCTGCTTGCAGCCGTGGAAGACCTGGCACAGGAGTCCCCCGTGGAAGCACCCCACGCCCACGGGCCGTCGGCGCGCAGGCTGAGGCCTGGTTAGGGTCTGGCAAGCAAGCAAAGCATGGCAGCGATGGGGCAGGCTTGGCCGCGGAAACGTCTAGGGTTCTAGGCCACAGGGAGGACCAGGCGATGCCTGCAGAAGGCAGAAACTGTGTCCATCCAAGCCGCAGCCTTGCCATCATTTGCGGCATCTCAGTCCGCAGCGGCACCTGGGGCAGCACCCCTGCCCTGCAGCACACCCTCTGTGGCGCTAGGTGTAGAGGAATGTAAGCTAGTGTGAATGCAAATGCAAGACGCCGCCGAGTGGTGAGGTGTAGCATCCTCAGGCCCCACACGCGGCGGTCAGCCACGTAAAACTGTTAGAATGGATGAAGGCGTTGACGGTTGGGCAAAGACAACTGAAGTAATAAGACGACGTAGCGTATGGGAATTCTGCCGGTGTCCTTGGCATCGTGGGCGCGGAGGGCCCGCGCCCCGCGGGCGCGGATGCATGGGATGGAGCAGGATGGAGGCTGCGTGTCAGCGCTCAGCGAAGCCGAAGGTCTTTAGGGGCTCGCCTGCACTCAAGAGTCAACTAGTTACAAATGCAGCGCTCCATACTGTCCGCTCTTCTCCCGCGGCTCCCTTTGGGAGTCCGCGAGTTTGCCACGGCCTCTGCCGATTATAGCATCGCCATGAAGAAGGCAGCCGAAATCACGGGAGCTGCGGAGAGCGCTATGGGGCCAAAGGAGGGTGGCTTCACCGCTGGCGTTCCACTGGACACCTTCACGCGCAAGGTGCGCGGAAGGGGTGCTGCATTCTGTCTTCGCACGTTTCCCCGACTGGCTCCAACTGGACAGCATTTATGAGCTCTCAAAACTAAACATGTTGTCCAAACATGCGCAGGCCCGCATTTATGCGCCTGCGCGCACTGCGTCGCAGTCGGGGCTAGCTCGCACAGTGGATTTTGCGACTACCACCCCCGCGTGGAAGATTGAATTTGAGCCGACTGCTAAGTGAGTATGTGTGCTTTCGTGCTCCTTTTGGGCAGGCATGCGCGGCAGTTTTCTGCGCAAGCGTCTGCAACAAATGCTTGTTGCACCTCTGCGTATGATGCCTATAGCATGCAACCTGCTGACTACGCTGGCAGCAACAAGGGGCCACTGCTCGGCGATGATGGTGTTCCTCGCTTCTCTACCCGACCTTTTTACTGTCGTATCAGGTGGCAGAATCCCCTGATGGGCTGGACCAGCTCGGCGGACCCTCTGGAGAATGTGGGCCGCTCCGCCCTCGTGTTCTACGTGAGTCGCCCGGGGGTCGTTGGGGTGGTCTTTAGGGGGCGCGGGTACTCCGAAGGTAGCTGCCAGCTGCGTAGACGTGACAGCAGCTGTGCGTGGAGAGTAGGCAACATGCCTGTGGCCAAAGAAGTACCGTAGTTGCGACGCGTAACAGGCACAGGCGATGAGGGGTTGGGAGCACGGCCAGCGACGGTGGCCAGTATGACAGCGGCACTCGAAGTTGAAGCGACGTCTCCCGACATCTCATGGGAGTGACGAAGCTACGCCGCTATGGTTGAGGTCCAGATGGCAATCCACGTCCAACCCCTGCCCTTCCTGCCTATAGACTAAGGAGGAGGCGATGCGCTTCTGTGAGAAGCTGGGCTGGGAGTATGAGGTGACGGAGCCCAACAAGCGCCGCACGCAGCGCACCAAGCGGTACATGCAGTACGGCGACAACTTTGGGTGAGCCTGGAGCTGCTATGAGCTCAGGGGGCCGTGGGCGAGGCGGGGGGTAAGGGCGGGGTTGGCTGGGCGGGAGCGCACTGGTCGGCGCGTGTGGCCGACTGACAGAATCAACTACAGGGCAACACTGTATACCGCATCAATGGCAGAGCGCGGCCGGCATTAAGGGCGCACTCCGTTCGCCAAGTACGGAATTTTAGAGCTTGAAGGAATGATTGACCGCTGGGCCGTTGGCCATGACGCCCACACGAGGAAGGGTAGTCAGTGCATTTCCGTGCTTGTTTCACTAGTTCACCGGCTACCGTATGTGCGGGCGCTACCGTTGTCATGTTTGGCCCTGGGGCCTTGTCGGTGAACACATATAGGCGCGTTGCGGCGCAACATGTGGGGGATGACAGACAGTCTGCCCCCAGCTTCTTGCGGCTGGGTGACGAGGGACTTATTAGCATGCCTGCGTGGTGTTCTGGGGTTCTGTGACTGAGAACGAGTATTCCCGCTCGCTCACCATTGCTAACTCGCACACATGAGCATGCAGGTTGTTAATCCAGTTGTGCGCTCTGTCTCTCCCTCTCTCTCCTGGCGATGATCTAACACACGTACACGGGCCCACGCACCCCGATGACAGGACGAAGCGCGCCGGTGTTCCCGACCTGTCCACGCTGCCGTCCAACCGCGCCGCGGCCAAGTGATGGCGTGAGCGCTGCTGAGGACGCGGCGCGGCTCCGCGGCGCGGTGAAGAGGAGCAGTGCATGCGGCAAAGGCCTCTCACGCGTTTGGGCATGTCGTTGCAACGGGAGCGGCTGCTTGCCCGATGCATGATGGTGGTTGTGTATGACGGTGATTGTGATCATCGTAAGGCCTGCACATGGGTCACCGATGCGTGCGGTATGCAGTGAGGGCTGGCACACGAGCATGCGTGGCCAAGTGAGCGTTCTGGAGCTTATTATCTTTTAGGGATGCGACACTGACCTGCGCAAGTGACCCCGTGCCCCTGATAACGTTGGCAGAGTATAGTACGCCGCAATAAAAGTTGCAGGTAGCGACGAGGGTGATGATTCACCCTCTTGACTGGCACTGGTAGTCCCGTACTGAACGGCACATAACTGGAAAGACATTAAGCCTCTTTGTATCTGTAAAGCACAGGGCGTAGGGCGTGTAGGGCGAAGGCGGTCCGTCACTGGACAGTGGCCACTCCGCGCGGGTGGGGCGCGGCGTCTGGACGACGTGGGGTGGCCTGTTGAGACCCCCCCCCCCCCCCCCCCCCCGAGACCAGGAGAAGATGAAAAGGCCGCTGTGTCTGTAATCATATCCTCAACGTTCTTACCCCGTGCTCAAAATCATAGAGCTTTTAGGAGAGCCTTACGCGTGTCCCTTTAATTCTGTTAGAGTTGGTCTGAGGAAGTTCTGGGCCGCTCAAGGGGGGGTCGGTCGTCGTCCTTGGGGGTCCGCCGGGTTTCGGGGGCCCATCCTAACGGATTTCGGGAAGCGCTCCCAGGGGGGGGTAGAAAGCTCAGGTTCTTACCCCATGATCAATTATTACAGAGCTTTAGGAGAGCATTATGCACGTGCTTTTAGTTCTTTAAGGGGGTGTCTGGTGAGGAAGTTCTTGGCCGCCAAAGTTGGGGGGTCGGTCGTCGTCCCTGGGGGTCCGCCGGGTTTCGGGAGCCCATCCTGGCGGATTTCGGGAACCGCCCCACAAGCAGAACCAGAGGCCAAACGCAGCAGTATGAGGCTCGTATGTGCATGTGATGCCGTAATAAGCACAAACAAAGCGTGGAAAGGCTAAGTTGCGCGTCCGGG
>NC_057006.1:673013-759031 GCF_000002595.2 Chlamydomonas reinhardtii | reverse complement strand
TTTTGGAGTTTTTTTTTTTTTAGGGATGGGACATTGACTTGGGAAAGTGACCCGGTGCCCCTAATAACGTTGGCAGAGTATATTCCCCCCCAATAAAATTTCCAGGTAGCGACGAGGGTGATTTTTCCCCCTTTTGACGGGCATTGGTAGTCCCGTATTAAAGGGCCCATAACGGGAAAGCCTTTAACCCTTTTTGTTTTTTAAAACCCCAGGGCTTAGGGCTTTTAGGGGAAAGGGGTTCCTTCATTGGACAGTGGCCCCTCCCCGGGGGGGGGGCGCGGGTTTTGGACAACGGGGGGGGCCCTTTTAAAACCCCCCCCCCCCCCCCCCCCCCGAGACCAGGAGAAGATGAAAAGGCCGCTGTGTCTGTAATCATATCCTCAACGTTCTTACCCCGTGCTCAAAATCATAGAGCTTTTAGGAGAGCCTTACGCGTGTCCCTTTAATTCTGTTAGAGTTGGTCTGAGGAAGTTCTGGGCCGCTCAAGGGGGGGTCGGTCGTCGTCCTTGGGGGTCCGCCGGGTTTCGGGGGCCCATCCTAACGGATTTCGGGAAGCGCTCCCAGGGGGGGGTAGAAAGCTCAGGTTCTTACCCCATGATCAATTATTACAGAGCTTTAGGAGAGCATTATGCACGTGCTTTTAGTTCTTTAAGGGGGTGTCTGGTGAGGAAGTTCTTGGCCGCCAAAGTTGGGGGGTCGGTCGTCGTCCCTGGGGGTCCGCCGGGTTTCGGGAGCCCATCCTGGCGGATTTCGGGAACCGCCCCACAAGCAGAACCAGAGGCCAAACGCAGCAGTATGAGGCTCGTATGTGCATGTGATGCCGTAATAAGCACAAACAAAGCGTGGAAAGGCTAAGTTGCGCGTCCGGGCGTGGACATACCGTATCGGCACATGTCCCCACATTCGACGCATGCGCACTGCCACGGCTGGGCTCTCTAGCGCTGGTGCGCATGAATTTACGTCTCACAAGGCTGCCGATGCACACTGTCCAACCGTCACATGGCAGAGAGTTGAGCGCGGTGTGGGCTGGGTCGAGAGGATTTCAACGGATAGGATCCCGCGTGTGACCGAAGTCTCAGAACAGGACCGCTGATGGCACAGCGTGATAGTGCTCGTCAAGAGGAGTCGATTGGCACCACTTTGGTATTAAATGGAGGGGTTTTAACCCTAAACAACAAGGTTTTGTCCGTGGGGGGGTCGGTCGTCCCCTCAAGGGGGGTCCCGGGGGATTTCGGGGCATGGGGTCTGGCACTTTGTTTCCTAACCCCCCCCCCCCCAGTCCTCAGCACCAACTGGGCCCATCATGGCTTACTCATGTTCGACCACGCATCAAATACAGAACGCCGTCTCTATACAACAGCCAATCTAGCCGCCCAGCTCCACTGCACGACTTCTTGGCAACTGCCGACAACTCTGGTCACGCTTCAACTCCCCGCGCGGTCCCGATGCCAGTTCCTCACCAGCCGCCTCGCCACCCCCCTGCCGCCAAGCTGATGCCGCTTCCATTGCAATGGCCACCTCCGCCTCTTCACGGTCGCTGCGCAGCTTTGAGACCTGCGCCATGACGCGGTCCATCCAGCCCCCCGACGGCAAAACGGGCGCAGCCGCCGCGGCTGCCTCTGCCGCAGCGCTGCCAGCTGCCGCGACTTGCTCGGCTGCCGGGGCAGTGCGGTGGCTGCTGCCGCTCATGGTCCGCTGTGACGGCTCGGGCCGGGAAGGCGGCTTGTCAAAGGCAGATGGTAGCCGCCCAGGCGGAAACCTGCTGGCACCCAAGGCATCACGGCAATGTGTTGTCAATACAGTCACCCGGCCAGCGCAGCACCTGCATGAGTGCGCAACCGCACGCGGGCATCTGTAATCTCTACGGTATGTCCCCCTGTGCAGCCCGGCCCCTCACCTCTTCCGCCTCACCGCGGCTCTTCAAGGTGGCCAAAGTCGCCCACCCATGTCTTGGACCACTTGACCACTTCGGGCCGCACCGTCTGCGTGGAAGGTTGGTGGGCGCGGCATGGCCGTGAGTGAGAGTAAGTACAAACGCGCGGATGCACTGGGGCGCTAGAAGCTCTGGGGCTTGGCGTGCACGCACAGGGCATGACCAGGCTCACCCCCGGCACGCTTACCCGAAGAGCCTCCGCACGTGGGCTGATGCGTGGGCCGTAAGCGCCACCGCCACCTCCACCGCCCATAACGCCCCCGCCCCCGCCCCCAAACCAGCTGCTGCCTGCTGGCTCGCCCCACCGGTACGGGCCCACGCCGCCGCCGGCGCCGCCATACATGCCACCGGGGGCTGCGCCGCCATTGCCGCCACCGCCCCAGGCAGCGTTCACACCTTGCCGCTCCCATTGCTGACCGCCGTATTGTGACGGGTCTTCCCAGGCTGCCGAGTAAGGGGCAGCATCGGGCCAGCTGGGGCCTTGTGCGTCCGATCCCCATGCCATTCGCCGGGCAGGCGGGCAGCTGCCGTCCGGACCCCGCGCGAAGGCGTCCGGCCCTGGCCCCGACAACGGCTCCGTCACACCAGGGTACTGCGCTCCAGGATGCGCAGGGCCCTGCGGCGGTGGCCCGCTGCGGCGCAGTGTGCCACCTGGGCTGCGTATGCTTGGGAAGCGGTCTGGCGAGTCTGGCGGCGGCATGGGCAAGTTATGGTTGCCTAGCTCCCACTCAGAGTGGGTGCGCACGTCGGGGAAGCGGTGGTGATGTTGGTAGTGCTGGCCCTGGTGGTGGTGCCGCTGGTGGCTGCCGGCCTCACTGCCGCTGCTCCGCGCCTTCAGCTCAGCCGCCGCCGGCCCCAGGTCAAACGGGTGCAGGCCGCCCGGCCCCGCACCGGAAGGCGCGGCTGTGGGCCGTGCCGTGCCATCCTGCGGCGGCGGTGTCGGCGGCTTTGCAGCAGCGCTTGTGTCAACTGCGATGACAGCAGGCGCACCGCCAGCCGGCGCGCCCCATGCTGCCGAGATGCGTTGCCCCTGTTGCTGCTGCTGCCGCGCCTCTGCCTCAGCAGCCGCCTGCTGCTGCTGCTGCTGCCCGGCCTGGTCTTGGCGCGGCTCCATGAACCAGGAGGTGTAGGGGTTGGACGCAAGGCTCTCCGCCACCTCGGACGGCCCAGCGGAGCGCGGGCGCTCCTGCGACAGTACACAGGGCACCAGCAGCACGTGGTCAGTGGGTGATCACAGCGACTGGTGGCAGTGCTGGTTGACGCCACAGGGTACAGCATTGGGGACTCACTGGTGTTTTGCGCGGGGGCTGGTTTGCGGATGGCGCCTGCCACGGGCTTCCAGCCGCAGCAGCCTCCGCCGCCCGCTGCCGCGCTGCACGCTGCGCCCGCGCAGCCGCCTTGTCCGCCTGCACCATCTCCCGGATCCGCGACTGTGCCACCTCCTTAGACGTCTTGATGGGCTGCACGCGAATGACGAGATTTGGGTGTGCGTTGGGAGTCAGCCGCTTGCTCCCTTCACTACGAAACCACGCAAGGATTGTGGGCAACGCGTAGGCTGTCAGGTAAACATGCCATGCGCCCAGACCCACCTTCCACGGCGGCCGTCCATACACCGCCTCCTCCCAGCGGCGCTGAGCCTGCTTGCTCCAGCCCGGCCCGAAGCCGTAAGCCTGGTTGGGGTAGGCCTGGTTCGGGTACACAGCGTACAGCTGTGGCCCCACAGCGCCCGGCCCGTACACGCCCGCATCGCTGCCGTACGCAGCGCGCCCATAGCCATCGCCACTGCCCCACGCCCCGCCATCGCCCCATGGCCCTGGCGGCGGCACGCCAAAGGGTGGCTGCTGCTGCGTGGGCATGGGTGGCGGCGCCACGGGCGCCGGGGGCGCGAAGGCGTGTGGGCCCTGCTGCTGCAGGTAGGCGGGCGCCAACACAGGGTCCTGAGCCGGCGGCGGCAGGTACTGCTGCGGAACGCGCGGCGGAGAATTCCTGCAACGGACCAGAACCAATTTGGTGCTCAGTGCGTGTTGGTCTAGTACCAAGGAGCAAATGCGTTGGAGTTGGTGCTGTTCATGTCACCGACATGTGGGGCCTTGAGCACTACGACGTCTATCCTTGTTGCGAGCACCCATGCCCACCTGCCATAGCCGCTGCTGGGCACGTCCAGGTAGCGGGCTGTCACCAGGTCGTCTCGCCACAGCGGCGGCTGCAGTGCGGCAAGTGGCACGAGTGGCAACTGCGCATGAGCGTTTGCGTCAAAACCACATAGCCGTCGCCGCTCCGCTCCCGCGTTGCATTCCTGGCCTACATGCGGCGCAGCGCTGTGCCGTTTTACTGAATCATATGGCTTTACTTCCCCAGCCAGCCCGAGCCGCCCCCGCCGGCCTGTCTCTTACCTTGTCTTGGTCAGCCTGTACCGAGTATGCCAGCCGCGGTGCGCGGCGGCCGGGCCGCGGAGCGGACCGGGACCGAGGGCCCGGGACCCATTGCGGCTCGCCCTCGCCACCTCCGCTGGCCCAGCCCACCGCGTCACCCCACCAGGCCGGGTACTCTGCGCCCATGAGCCCGGCACCCGGCATCACGGGGCCCCGCTTCTTGCCCGGCGGCGTAAAGGTGCGCTCCGAGTCGCCCGTGCGCCACTCCGAGGGCGGCCGGACATCCGGCCCCACCGCATTTGCCGCTGCTACTGCGGCCACCGCCTTGTCGACCAGCTTGCGCGGCATGTCCTGCGGGTCTATTGCCAACTTGGCGGACCCTGCGGCGATGCAGGTCCGAGTGTCGCGGCTTAGGACACCGTATGCAATGGGTCAGGCGCCGGCCATGAGGTGCCGGTCCTACCATCCACTCAGCCCCAGGCACCGTCATGTCTGGGCTCCCTATCGGGCTGCAGCTGCGTCTGCGCGCACCTTTGGTGTAGCGCAAAAACCTCTCCGCTTGCCGGAGCGCCACCTTGGTCTCAGCTGCTTGCCGGCGCAGCTGCTGCTCCACAGGGTCCTCTCCCCACGGCGCAAGCGCGCGCCTCGGGGGCCCTGCGTCACACCACAGGCGGGAGGGTTGAAACCCATGCCCCTGCCAGTGTGCCCGCCACGACGCTTCACCTACTTTCCCCAAAGTCCTAGGCCTTATGGCGGTTGGCGATTCGGCGGGGTCTTGCGCTGGTGGGCGGGTTCATCCCCGCATAGGTCAAGATGTTGGGCACGCTGCTCGCCCCGACCCCACCCACCACCCGCGAGGCACCCCAGGGCAATAGAGAGGGCAATAGCGGGGCAATAGCGGGGCTATATTAATAATATAATTAAAATTTCGGTGAGAGACTTACCGGGAATCGCGGGCGCCTGAGCCGCTCGCCCAGTGTCATCGCGAGCGGCGTGAGGCATCTGTAAATAGAAAAATGACAATCTTGATAGAAGCGCCTATCGGCGTTCGGCGGTTATCATCAATGTTTGACCGAAGCCCTTCCGCGCACCTGTCCGTGCGGCAGTCCAGAAGCCACTTCATCAAGCTGGAACTTCAGCTCTGCCAATTTCTCCTGTATTCCTGGCAGCGCGTTGTCGACCGTCGCTCCGCTGTGGCCAACACCGACAAGCTCCCGCAGCCTCGCCACATCGCCGCGGCCATCTTTAAGGTCCAGATGTAAGATACCATAAAGCAGACAGAGCTTGCAGACCTCCTCCCACTCCGCCTCATTGTAACTGGTGAGGAATGTTCGAATGGCCTTGTTTCGCAGCAAATACTCGAACCAAGGCTCCTTGGAGCGCGCCATGGCTAAAACTTCATGAGTTGAGAGTGCGGATTTGGAGAGAGGATATTATAGAGGAGTGTGCGCGCCGGCGGGGCTGATAGGAGGGTCGGAATGCCGTACGCGTGTCAGTGCGTGTGTGCGTTCGATGGAGATCAGCGCGCCCGCTGCGCGCCCCCACCCGGGGACCATGTGCACTGTCCATCGCACCCTTGCTTCAGCATCAGGAGACCACCCAAGCGCACCTCTGGTACTGCCGGCGGCGTGCCCTACATAGCAGGGGCGGCGTGGGCACTGCACCTGCGCTGCCCAACCTGAGCGCTCTGCGCTCTCGCCCATCACCGGTTGCAATGTTGCATACTCAGCAAGCCAGCATACTCAGCAAGCCAGCTATCAGCACTCAGTGAGCCGCTGCGGCTGCCCGAATTTCCTGCCGCCCAGCCGCCGTCGTTCAGGGGCTTGAGCTGCCCACACACGCACAACCTCGCACAACAGCCAGGCCCTAGACCCTGGCTGGTCAATGGGAGTGTGGACAAAGACTCAGACGGGGCCCGCATGCATGCGTGGGAGCAACCGACGAGGCGAGCGCGTATGCAGCCGGCGAACACGCACATAGCAGGCGCTATCTGGGCTGGGCTGTGGCAAACGGGCACTGCATGGAGAAGTCTAGCAGGTGCCTCTCGCCAGCGTTTATTATTTCTCCTGCAGCGACATCCGCGCTTTGCCCGCTAGGGGCCCAGGTCCAAAGCCAAGGGTGCCAAGGGACATGGCAGGGCTACAGTCTGAGCAAGTGAAGACACGCGTAGACTGAGTCATAAGATTCAGGCCACCCGGACACACGCAGCAGCGAGGTGTGTTACAACGCTGGGCCCAGATGTGGTGAAATCCGGTAGGCTTTCCATGACCTCAGCATGGCGTAGGCACAAAACCTCTGGGCAGCCCTCTTGCACTTCCTGTCTTCACGCATCATAGCTTGCATACCGTATACTGTTGGCCTCAGGCCTCTTGCCCTGTTCCTTCCGTTCATACGTGCACATGCATCGGCGCGCCCTGTCACGCACCCCCCTGCTCATGCAATCTATACTATGTACGCTCACGCGGTGGCGCGACTGCCCCTCTGCGACATGCCATCAGGCTTGGTCGCATTCCTTATTCACAAATCACGCGGGCAAAGGCCATATGTACGTCAAAAACTGAATGAGAGCCTGTCCCGAGTGTTGATCCCCCAGCTATGTACGCTCCTCCACAGAGGGCAACTGCTGGTGCCCAGATGGACAGCAGCATTAGTCCGATGTGATAGCTTAGAAGCTCTGGTGGTCAATCTCGGCGTAGGCGCCCCAGGAGTCCAGGGTCTTGTAGGTGTGGACGGTGCCGTTCTGGTACAGGTCGATGGTGCGGGCGCGGCGGGGCCAGCCGGCCTTGCCATAGGCGTGGTAGCCGAAGCCGCCGCCGTAGCACAGCTGGATGCCGTAGAAGGGGGTGCAGAAGTCTGCGGGTGGTGCAGATGCGGGCAGGCAGGGGCGCGAGCAGCACTACGGTTAGGACAGGGCTGGGCTAGGAGGGGTCGCTCAGCAAGCAAGCGCGCGACTAGCGTTCCAGCTGTGCCAGAGACGCTCCCTTACGCCCCCCAGCATCTGTGCGCATGAATCCCCTGGGCAAACGGTCAAACGCCACGCTACCCAACGCCTCGCTCAGCAGCCAGCTCTGTAGCTCACCGTTGACGTGGTCGTGGCCCACGTTGACCATCTTGATGTCGCCGCGCATGGCCATGGCACTGAACAGGCCACCGTTCACGTTGGCGCTGTAGACACCCTCCTGGAACACACCGAAGGTGGTGCCAGAGGTGCAGTTGTCTGCAATGAGGGCGAGATGCAAGTCGGCAGGGTTTAGAGGGTCGCGAGGTGGGCGGGGCGGGGCGTTCTGTAGAATGGCAGCTAGCAGCGGAGCGGAGGTGCAGCGTGGGGCAGGCGTCCACGCACGCGCGTGTGCCGTGCCCTGCGTCCGCCTTTTCCAGCCACTGATGCAAGACCTTCGCCCTTTCTGCACAACACGCTTTTGTGTCACGCGCTCCCGCTTTCCGCAATTTCATCACTTACTGGCGAGCGCCTTGCCCATGCCGCTCTTGGACTTGGCGCCGAAGTCGTTCACCGTGCCGATGGAGATGCCGGTGGTGTTGGCAGGCAGGTTGCAGATGAAGGCGCTGTCGTACTCGGGCATGGGGATGTGGGTGAAGGCAACGCCCGGCACCTTGCGGCCGGCGGCCTTCTCCAGCGCCATCGAGGTCTCGTTGTACCACTGGACCTGGTCGGGCTGCGCGCGGCGAGACGGCGGTATACATCGGGAGTGATGAGAATCAGCACGTAGCCACTTCGTTATGAACCGGCGGATAAGTAGTTGCGGCATTGCTTCTGCGTGATTGCATGCCCCGGGCCCTGCATCCGCCAACCGCCAACCCCTACTCACGTGGATGAAGTCGTAGCTGCCGGGGAACTCAGACAGGTAGGCACCACCTGTGTGGTTGGGTTGCATTGAGCGAGGGGGTGAGCGCCGGTCAGAGCATGAACAGCGACCGCAGGCGGCGCACAACAACTTCCCCGCCACGAGCTCTCGGACATTGGCTGCGCAAGTGCTTGGACACGCACAGGGTGCATACGGTGACGTGTGCACCCCAACCGGTGAGCTCACCGCGTACAGATAGTCTACCCATTCCCAGACCCCGGCAACACATGCGCCCTCACCATCCATCACGTAGACGGCGAAGGCGGGCTTGCCGTCAGTGCCGGTCACGGTGTAGGCGTAGTTGCCCTTGCCGTGCAGCTCCTGTGTCGGGGTGTGTGAGGGATGGGGTGGGGTGGGTGGGGAGTTAGGCGGTAGCGGAGTGGGTTGGTCGCAGGGGACTTGGGTGATACGGTGGCGTATGCAGCAACGGGGTGTGGTGGGTGTGCGGCGCGGCGTCCTGGGGCACCCAGCTGCAAGACGAGGCGAAGGAGCATGGCTGCAGGGGCTGGTGCACTCCCGACATGTAGTACCCGCACCTTGGGGCCGGCCACGGTGAGCGAGTAGGGCTGCTTCATGTCGGCATCAATCAACTGGGAGCGGCAGTCCTCAGACTCGCAGTCTGCAGGGCCATGCGAGGTGGTTGGGGTGGGGGCGAGCCTCAATCAGGGGAGCAGGTAGGGGAGCAGGTAGAGGAGCAGGGAAGCCACGCCGCTGCGGCGTGAGGCTACCGAGCCAGTCAGGCGTGCCGCATGCAGGTGGCCCCCCAGTCCCCACACAGGACCCTGTTGAGCGCATCTAGCACACGCGGTTGACGGGTGGCACCAAGACAGACGCACGCAAGCACGCACCGTGGTTGCCGAAGGTCAGCATGTAGGGGACGCCGGCGTCGTTCAGGGGCTTGGTCAGCGCGGCCTGGGCAGCCACGATGTCGGTGTTGCCGGGGTACCACACGTTGTCACCCGTGAACACGACCAGGTTGGGCTGCTCCCTGGGGGTGGAAAGAATGGAACCAGGTGAAGTGACGGGTGCTTTGGGTTGGTCGTATGTCATTACACGTTGGCACACGTACACGCCGTTGGGGCACCTCAGCTCCAGACGCGACATGCGGGGCCCCACCGACTGTTCCACTCACTTCTTAATCATGGCGGTCAGCAGGGCGGTGGAGTTGACATCGCTGCAGGGGTTCTGCTCGGGCAGGATGTCCTGGCAGCCGGTGCTGGCGCCGTTCTGGTAGTGCACGTCTGGAGGGGACGGGGGCAGAAGCACAGGTGGGGAGGGGGCGTAGGAAACGCGGTGAGGCGTGTGGTTACAAGGCTAGGGCAAGGCAGGCATGAGGAGTGGAAAGCACGGTGCGGTAAACGCATATGCACGCACATGCACGTCTAGTCGCGCTGGCATCCGCACAGGTGCCCCTTCGTACTCACCGGCGACCTGCAGGATGCGGAAGCGGCCGTTCGCGGGCATCCTGCAGCACGACCACGGCAGTCACGGCAGGGGCAAACGTTCCTGAAGATGCTTACAAGGAGAATCGAATGCGCACGATGTCGGAAGAGAAACGTTCTAACCAGGCGGTTTAGCGCGGCATATTCAGCGTGAGCTCTCTGCCAGGCCCCGGAAGGCACCAACCGGGCAGTACAGCCCCAGCTCCCAGCAAGCAACACAACATGATGGCGGCTGCTGAACGCTCCCAGGAGCTCGCATTTCGCAAGCTCGCGCATCCTTTCAACCCCGGCGGTCGGACGCCACTCACTTGAGCCAAGCATTGGTCATCGGGGGACCATAAACCTGAGGGCCCGCAGCCATGCGCGGCGGCGAACGACGAGGAGGCGGCGGGCGCGTGTAGCCGGCCGACGCGCACACAGCCAGCGCGGCCAGAGCCGCGACGGCAAGGAGCAGAGACTTCCGCTGCATCATCATGTCAACTGAAACCAACAGCTTAAGTGTTGGGCGGAGTAGGTGAGTCGTTGTTTGTGATTGGACAATTCAGTCATGTTCGCCCGTATTTATATGCATTGTCAAGCGCGCCTCCCGTTGGATCAAGAACCAGGGAACATTCCGGTCGGTTAAAGCGGTTGATGTTTTGTGCTCCGAACTTACTCGAAAGCGGCCGCGATGCCCTGGTTTTGCGCTGCTGGCCACTGCGTCGAATCGCGGTTATGCAGCTAATAATACTACTCAGAAGCCGACAACGGGTTCGCGCAAAGGTATTCACCCGCGCGCGCGTAAACCCCCATCGTCAGGTTTGGGCATGCAGGGGCAAATTACCTAATCGCTGGTGACACACAGGCGGGCATACGGGCGCATACAGTGCTGGTGATGGGCAAATTACGATCTTAAATTGTTTCTACGCCGGATTTCACACCCACCGGGACCCCGCCACGAACGCGTTCCCGAGCGCTTCAACGCGGAGCTCACTTCGAGCTCGTCTGTCTCGTACACACAGCAAGCCCCTTGCACTTGAAGCGCTTCCGCCTGCATGCGCCTCGCAAAGCCTGCTCTTTCATAACTTGAATTCCTGCGTCCGTGCATGCTGCTTCCCCGGTACCGATTCCTGGCGGCGGGGTCGCGCACTGATGTCGCTGCCCAGCCGCCTGCACACACACCTCCGCCACCTGGCCACCAACATGAGCAGCCAATAGACCGCACAATCCCTGAACATCCAACATAAGGCAACACAAACAAGTGAGTCATTCTTGTCCAGCATTTTGCCACGTTGTCCCATTCGGAGGCAAACAGAGCTGACAACATGCACACCGCACCGCGTTTTGTCCATTCATGAACCAGAGCCATACACACACACACACATACAACACACATTTGAGCTGCTACTGCCTGTAGAAACGCTGCGCCATTTCCCGTACGCACTGCGCCACAGTGCTACACCGGCCGCTCAGGTCACACACCCGCCCAACCGCCCCCCTCAGCGCCGTAGCACTCTAGCCGCGCGCCGCTGCATCCCCTAGGCTCCGCCTCCTCCAACCCCTCCTCTCTCCGCCTCATCCCTCCCTCTCCTGCTCCACCTCCGGTCCTCCCTCTCCCGCTCAACCCCTCTCCCTCCGCCCCCTCTTCTCCCCCTGTGGCCGCCTAGGGGAACATGGCCAGCTGCAGCAGGGCGGTGGTCTCGGGCCAGCCCATCATGAGGTTGAGGTTCTGCAGCCCCTGGCCGCTGGCGCCCTTGACCAGGTTGTCAATCACCTGCAGGTGTGCGGGTGTGGGATTACATTCTGATCATGATTGTTTGTGGTAGATGGTAGACAATGGGGTTGGGATGGGGTGTAAAGCCGGAGAACGGAGTGATTAAGTATGAAGTGTCGACGGAGTGATTAATGGGCGCGGAAGGGGAGGAAGGGAAGCAAGGGGAGGGAGTTCGAAGAGTACGCACGAGTACGATACTTCGCGGTCAGGGGTAGGGGCCTGGTTGTCATGAAGCAGGAGGTGCAACGGAGCGAGTGGGGGGGGAGCCGTCCATGAAAGACGGGAATGGGGGAAGGGGTTGGCTATGTGGTGCGCAGGGGCCCAACGGGTGTGGAAGACTCATTCGCGCTGGGTAAGGGCTACCTTACGAAGTCGAGAGCTTGTGTGTACGCGGTCGTGCGGCAGCTGCCGTTGCGGCGTGTACGTGTTGCGGCTGCTGCCACCCACCCACCCACCCACCCACCGAGATGACAATGGCGCGGCCGGGGATGCGGTCGGGGAAGACGTTCATGAGGCAGTAGTTGGAGCCGCGCACGTGGCGGGTGTGCGGCACCACGCCCTTGGGCAGCACGCGCACGAAGGGCTCGCCCTCGTAGGTGCTGGCCAGCTGGCTGCGCAGCTGGTCGGCCGTCACGCCCGGCGCCAGCTTCACGTAGCTGGTGGTCTGCATGCCGCTGTGGGGCGGAGGGGGGAGCATGAGGGGAGACGGCCGGCACTGCTGGACATGCACTGCAAGTACCTCGACTGGCGCGGTGCCCGGGACACGCCACACACATATGGCGCAGCTCCGTGCGGACTGCCCTTGTGAGGTGCTGCCGCAGGCGAAGACCACCCCCTGTGGCCCCCGTGTCCTGTGCCGCCCCCTTTTGTCTCTGCGCCCTTCCCCGATGTCGTCGGGCTCGGGAATACACCGAGCCTCCACCACTCGCCTGCCTCCCCCGCCCTCTGCTCTCACCGGCTCATGTTGATGAGGTGGGGGGTGAAGGAGATGGTGACGGGCTTGCCGGCAGCCTCAGTCAGGCCCTGTGGCCAGAAGGCAACGCACATGACGCAGCAGTGTCAGGCAGGAGCGCCGGTCGGTTAATAATGCGAACCTGTCATGCAGCCTAGGCCCTGTGCCCTTGCCTCCCCCAGTCCCCTCCCCAGTTACCCGCCTCCCCAGACCTCTCTTCCCCACACCTCCCTCTCTCGTCGTATTTGGGCCCGGGCACATAACACGGTATCCCCTTTCCAAGGTCGGGCGGCGCATGAACCACCCGGACCCCTCGCGCTTCCTGCCCGCCATACCCCATCTCCTCCCCCTCACGCCTTTCACCCCGTCTTACATGGACAGCCACGTGCCTCCTGCGGGACCCCCCAGCGCACCTGCTCGATCTCCGGCATGTGGCGGTGCGAGCCCACTGCGTAGCTGTTGATGCCCTCCGCAATCTCGCAGTACAGGTTGGACTCCTTGGCGCTGCGGCCCGCGCCCGACACGCCGCTCTTGGCGTCAATCAGGATGTCCTCGGGCAGGATCAGGCCGGCCTGCACATGTCGGAGAATATCACAAAGGAGAGGGTCGATGTAAAATGTCAAGTGTATGTGTATTTGTGTCAGAGGGGGCATGGCGGGGTGTCGTTGTTCACCTGAGCCCATGGCCCACACCTCCTCGCCGGTTGCCTGCGGCCCACCAAACGCGTGCCTGCCCATCCAGCACCCTGAACCGCGGCCTCCCCGCATATCTGCGCTTTCGCTCATTCGCCCTGATCCCGGGGGTTGCACGTGACTACCAGCACCAGCACCAGCACCAGCACCAGTACCAGCACCAGCACCAGCACCCGCTTCTTTCCATCCGCCCCGCCGGCACACACACACACACGCGTGCATCCAACCCACCTTGAGCAGGGGGTACAGACCCAGCTGCGAGCAGGTGGGGTAGCAGCCCGGGTTGGCGAGCAGGCGAGCCGACTTGACCTGCGGAGCCAGGGGCCAGGGGGGGAGGTCACGAGGCGGTCAGCAGGGTACGTGGGGCACGTGTGCAGGTGGGCTACGGCCCAGCGGCACGGCCGCGGTGCCCGTGCTCCAGGTGGCCGCCCAACGGCCCAAGCGGGAGCGCCGTCCTGCTCCAAATTTGTTTTGGGAATGGTGTATCCCCCCTCCGCGGCGACTGGCGGCCAGGGCACGTGCCCTGCTGCTCGCCGCCCTCAGGCCCCAGCCTTCAGCCTGACACGGCGCCACTGGCCTGCGAGCCTGCAGGCACCCAGCCGTTCTCCTGCCTCCGCCCCTTCACCATCTGTGACTGCCCCGCCCCCCTTATGAAGCAGAGCGGCAACGGCACCGGTGGCCGCGCCTGCCCCCCGGCGCCCGCCGGGCACCTGCTCGCTGCTCGCTGCTGCTGTTCCTGCGCCCACTCCAGTTCGTGCGCTGCTGCTGTTGCGCCGCCCGTCCGCCTGTTGCGGCTGCCCGCGTGCTGCGGCCGTGCATCGACCCGCGGCCGCTGCCGCGCCCGGCACCACCGCCGCTGCTAGCGCCGCTGCGCTGCCTTGCAGGCCTCTGCCCCTCTGGGCCTCCAGCTGCGGCCGCCAGTACCCGCCCCACCATTTGGCCGCCCAGCCAGGACGCGGCCCTTCCCCATCCGCGCGACAAGCCAGCACCTCACCATCGTTTCATGAGCTGAACTGTTGAGCCCTAGGGCACGATTGCTTCGGCCAGCTAGGACGCTGCAGACAGGCCCCACAACAGCATCCCGGATGCGCCCGCCCCCTGCCCCCACGCCCTGCCCCCCACATGGCCTTCTCATGCCCCCGCCCCCAATCCCCCAACGCCTCCTCTCCATACCGCCATGCCCCCCTCCCCACCCCCCACCCACCCCCCCCCCCCACACACACACACCGCACACGGTGTTCCGGTGTGCTCTTCCATCCATACACACGCCCTCCACACCACACGCCCACCCCACCCCACCCCCCGCACCTGGTCGCGGTACAGCTCCGTGAGGCCGTACACCGCCTCCTTCTGCAGCTCCACAGCCGCGTGCTCGTGGCCGTACCTGCAAGGGAGCGAGGAGGAGGAGGAGGCGCGCGTTGGTTGAGTAATGTGGGAGACGACCAGCTTCCACCGCCTTCCCTTCACACCAATCCCTGACTACCAGGCAGGCCGCATGCACGCGGCGCCGCGCTAGCCGGGTGTGCCACCACCCGCACCCACAGCTCCCAGCACCCCGCCTCCCCCACCCCCTATCCCTACCTCCCATGTCAGGGCTCCCCCTGCTGGCCAGCCCCCTGCTGTCTGTCCCCCCGGGCAGTCTGAGCTGCTGTCTGTCACCCCGGTCAGCCTCACCACTCGGCGTAGGTGGCTGGGTTCTTGAGGCGGAAGTCCGCGGACAGGTCCACCACCTTGAGGTCGGAGGGCAGCTTCTTGATCACCTCCTGCAGGAGCGGAAGGAGGAGGAGGAGGGGGACCGCACGTGCGAGTGGGGTTGTTGGGTGTTTTTGGTTGAGTGGGTGACGTGGGAAAGAACAAGAAAAGCGAGCAGCCTTGCAGGGGCCAAGCTCCTGCAGGCCTTCGCTGCTGTGCGCTGCTGCTGCCCCGTCCGCTGCTTCCCCCTTCACTGCCCTGCCATGCTCACTCCACCCCCGACCCCCCTGCCCCACCCACCTGCGTGGTGGCGTGCGGCAGGCAGCAGAACACGGCGTCCACGTCAGCGAAGTTGACGTCATCAATCTTGACAAGCTTGGGCACATTGGTGGCGGCCACCAGGTGGGGGAAGACGTCGGAGAAGGCCTGGCGCAGTGGGGTGTTGCACCGGGTGGAGCGCGCGTAGTCAGTTGCAAGCGGCAGCTTGCCAGTACACAGGTGTAAGGGGATAATGGGGTCATTCAATTGGCAAGGGGTGGGGTTTGTCCCCAGTGAGCTTGCCGGAGAAGGCGGCAGGTGGAGGAGGGAGCCCGGGAACTGGGAAGGCTTGGCACCCGCTCCCAAGCAATGCGCAGGGCACTAGGGCTCAGAAAAGCAGGTGAGCGGCCGATGCGCTTTGGACCTCATAATGCCATGTGAGCTAGCAAGGGAAATAACCGTGTTGGAATGACGGTCAGGTGCAGTCGGCAGCGCTGCCGCTGAAAGGCGACATGTCGATTGCCGCCACGTGACCTCTTCTGTCAGCCAGCACCAGCGCCCTTCCGGCTCCCAGATGACACTAAACGGGTGTCCATGCTGCTGCTATTGTATTGCCGAGCCCCTCACCTTGCCCGCCTGCTTGTCGCCGGTCAGAACGGTGACCTTAATGTTGGGGTGCAGCGCGGTCAGCCGCACGACCTCAGCGCCCGTGTAGCCGGAAGCACCCAGAACCGCAATTTTAGCCACGTTGGTCTTCATGGGCGCAGACGCAGGTGCGGGCGAGGCCTGCACGCACGCCCCAAAACCCTCGATCAGTCGTCGGGACCCCAACTCTCAATTAACCTAAGCGAATTACATATTACATATCACACATGAGCCTGTGGTGTTGGCTGCAGGCCCGAAAAGCCATCGGCGCAGCAAACCGACCCGCACACCGTGCGCGCCAGGGCTGCCGAGACAGGCCCCCACTCGCGTCCACTGCGACCCGGTCAACCGACCCGTCATACTGTTACTTACCACCGCCTGGGCACGCACGTCCATCGCGCGACGGCCGCTGGTGCCGACGGCAACACGCTTGCACTGCAGAGCCATTTTGCCAAGTTTTCGAGTGGACGCAAGTAAGACGTGAAACAGGGTGCGGACGTTTTCCTAAGCAGTGAAGCAGTGGGAGGCAGGTCGGGTGCGTCGCACTTGGGCTCGGCACTTGCAATTGCGCAACACTTGCAAACACACACTCCGGCCGACACTTCCCCTGCCATAACTTAGGTGTAGGCTTTCCCCCTTGAACTCTTGTCATATCAAAATGCAGACCACTATCTCTCGCGCTTCGCAGGCGCTGCAGGCGCCCTCGGCCAGGTGAATTTCGGATGTGACTTAAGCTTCCTCGGCGTGACAGTTAGAGCACATTTCTAAGGAATGTTTCCACCGCGTCTCTGACCACGGATGGCGCCGTCGTTTTTGCAGGCGCTCGGCCGCGCGCGCCCCTGCATTCGGCACCACCACCTCTCGCCGGACCTCCGTTCAGGTGCGCATGGCCCCCAGTGGAGCTTTGTGCATATTAAATAGACAATCGTGGTTTGGAGCTCTCCGCGATGGCTGATCCGGTGTGTGGTCGCAGGTGTTCGCCAAGGGCAAGGGCAAGGGCAAGTCCGCTCTCCGCCAGGGCTCTATGCCCAACCAGATGGAGATGGTTCGCGTAAGTGATCTGGGCCGGGTTACTGGTGCAGCGCTGACTCTGGTGGCAAGTTGCTGACATCGCGACGATGCTTGCGCCGACCGTCGCTGAACGCGCAGCGTGAGGCCCCTACCCCCGACGTGGACCCCGAGAACGCCGAGTTCGTCATCTTCTTCCGCTGCCTGAAGGTCAGTCATGTGTTACAGGGACCGGGACCGGAGCTCCGACCACACACCGCACGTCTGGCTTTGTGTGTGTGCGGTCCTGACACAGTCCTGACTTCCCCCTCCCCGATCGCTTACTTTCACCGCGCAGTACAAGGACCCCCAGCTGAATGCCATGGTGGGGCCCTCTCTGTGGGTTCCCCTCAGCATCGTTAAGGGTAACCAGGTGTCCAACTTCCTGGCCAACGCCATCAAGTCGCCCTGGGGTATGCGCCTGTACGGCCGCACCCTGATCTGGCAGATGGCGTCGGGCCTGTACCAGGTAGGAGCAGCGCGGGGGAAAGGGGCGAAAGCGCGTGGTTTTCAACGGAGGCAGCTGCAGAGTTAGCAGCTGTAGCAGCAAGAAGAGGGCTGGTTGGTGCCGGTTCCCGGTGACGGCGAGCGGACTGGAGGGTGCCAAGGGCGTGCGGCAAGCAAACGCTGCTTGTGGCGCATTCCAGACGGGTGCGGCTCCAACAATTTACGAGCCTTGAGACCGGAACCGGAGGTTGAAAGCGTTCGTTTCGTGTAGAGCAGCCTGCGGGAGTGGAGCACCAGCCCGGGTTCCATAGGCATTGCCACCCTGGTGCGGGCCGGATCTATGTGCCCCTGTGCGCACACGGTTAGGCCGGCGTCCGGCAGGCTGCGGTTGCAAGGCTACACAACCCAGTTAAGCATCCCCGTGAAGCTTTCCTGCGTGTGTGGGCCCAACTGGTTATTCACTGTCCGTCGCGCCGCTTCGTCCCCCTACGCTTAGCCACACGCACCCGTACACATGCACTTACAGGACAAGGCCAAGCTGGAGAAGGAGCTGCGTAAGAACTTCCCTCCCTTCGCCAACTCGGCGTCCAGCGACTTCCAGTACGCCTTCAAGATCCGGGTGAGTGCCGCGGATGACGGAGTGTCGGGCTGCCGCTCGGGTCGGGAGCTCCGTGCGGCGGCGGTGTGTGCTGCATGTCGGGAGGGCCTGCCCCACGGGGGGCTCAGGTTCGCAGGCGCCACGCTGCGGTCCGGTGCAGAGCCGCCCACGGAAGGGAGGGCGGCAGGTCGTAGCAACGCGATGTGGGTCGGGTGTTCTGCCAGGGAACCGCTCTCAGCGCCCCTATTTTCTTTAGCGTCTCCATCCACCCTTGTTGCCACCGGACAGGACAAGGCCAACCCCAAGGACTGGACCGCTGCCGAGAACCTGACCTTCTTCCCCTCGCCCGAGGACCTGGGCGAGACCGGCCTGGACCAGCTGAAGAAGTTCTTCTCCAGCGAGAACCTGGCGGGCATGTTCAAGGCGCCGCAGTAAATGCAAATGCAGCGGCATGATTGGGACTAAGCTCGCCGGCTAGCTAGCAGCGGGCTGGCCGGCGGCTTGCGGTCAGTCTGAACAGCAAGGGAGCTGCGCGGGCGACGGCAGCCGCAGGCGCTGGCGGGATAAGGCGGGAGCAGTAGCTCACCGGGCGGCGGAGGCAGCAGCCAGGCGGGAGCTTGCTACCATGCTAGCAGCAGTCTGCGGCAGCGAGCTGTTGCCGTGGCGTGGCAATGCGTTGGCGAGGAGCGGATCTTGAAAGGGGACCGGGGCAGCGCGCGGGCTTGCGGAGCGGGGGCTTTGCGCTCGGCTCGCGGCCAAGGCGAAGGCGGCATGGGCGCAGGTCAGGGTGCATGCGCACTGTGGGGCGCCGGGATGGCGCTACGCACAGGGGCGGCGAGCTTGATGCTTGTCGGCACCGTGCGTAAATGTCCTGCTGCCGGGCTCAGGGGCGCGCATGCGCAGCGCGGCGCGGAGGCGTTGGTCGCCGCGTCCGGTGAAGGAACGGCTAGAGCCAGATGAGGTGGATGAAAGCATACAACTTAGGTAGGGGTGAGAGCTCACTGTGGTAGCAAGTAGGGCGCGGGAGCACCATACGGCGTCCTCCGTCGGCGTGCACGCTGTGGGTGCGCAATGGAGATGACAACATGGACTTGATGAACTTGATGGCAATGAAGGCGCCGTTGATACCCGAAGGGCAGGGCGCGTGCTGCATGTGGAGAGGCCATCTGCGCCTATGGAGGGGCGCTTAGGACGGCGGCCATCGCAATTTTGTTGTTTGGTGTCTGGACCTCAGTTTTTGTTTACGTTGGGTCCGGCACGCGAGGCGCCGTGCCGCAGTGGATGGACGGGGCAAATCACCGCATCTCCGGAGAGGATGGGGTGGCTTTGTGTGGCACCGGGGGTGCTGCGCTCTCGTGCTTGGCGCTTGGAAAGGATGTAAAGGTGGTGCAGCTATACCCCTGCCATAATTCGCGCTGTCAATTGGCACAGAATGCATGTGTTTCGCAAGCCGTATGCAACGTCGCAAACATGGACGACATATCGAGCAGAGGATACATATGTTTGGCAAAGTGTCCATCAGGATTTACACAGCGCTTGTGTGCTGTCTGTGGCACGCAACCATCACCGTTGCTTTATCACCAATGTGCACGTGTGAGCATATCGACAGAGCGCAGATGGTCGTCTTGGGCTCGAGTGCATTCGTCAGCAACCCCAACCGACCCACATCACGTGCGCAACAGCTAATCCAACATCCCCATCCTTCCGATGCCAGCTCCTCACAGTCCTTGCGCGCATTTTGAACCTCCATTCCTCAACCGTCTCGAGTCTGCACTACCAATACCAGCATGCAGGTTCATGCCGACCAAGTTGCACCGGCAGCTACGCCGGCTAAGCTACCACCACCCACATCGTGCAGCAGGCATATGCCGTACCGCAGACCCGCTTGACACACATCGCACGACTCCCTGGTGCACACACAGCTCGCCGGTGCTTTAGTAGATGTCATCCTCCGAGGCGTTGGAACCCTGTTGTGTGGATGTGCGTGGGTGCGGAACAAGTCACAACCTCATTGTGCGGGAGCACCAGCACTCGCTCGTCCGTTCCCTCCTCCCTCACTGCCTGCTGCCCCCCTGCCTCCCACACACGCCTACCTGCAGGCGGCTAGGGAACAGTATGGAGGCTCCCAGCATGAGGGCGGAGAACACGATGAAGCCGTTCAGGCAGGCGCTGTACCAGGCGGCGTCGGGGATGATGCCCAGGTAGCCAGCGACCTGGGGGGTGGGGGGCGTGGTGATGCGTGTGTGTTGTATGTGTGCGTGCGTGTGTGCGGTGGGGCTGGCGGGGATGCAAGCGTTTGCAAATCAGCCAGTACCCCATAGGGCGCGTTGCGTGTGACCCTCTTGCAGCTCTGTCGCACAACTCCTGCACCAAACATGTTCCGCTCCCCGTTGCAGCGCCCCGCCTCCCCCCACCCCCACCGCCCACCTGCCCCAGTGCGCCGCGGCCGGTCTTCATTTCGTTGATGAAAGCAAACAGGAAACCCATCATGGCCAGCCGGCCGTGGAACACCTGCATTTGCATTGCGCGGTTCGAGGAGGGAGGATATGGAGTAGAACAGGAAGAAGGGACTGGGTGGGACCGTGGCCGTGGGGGAGCACACGCATACACACACACGCACATGTACGTACACAACCGCACGCTCTTCTTCCGATTTCCCCAATCAACACGCGCTAGCGTTCGCGTGCTCTCTAAAAGAACACTCGCTACCTCCTCACCTCGTTGCGCTTGGTGAAGCCCCAGCCGCTGATGCCCAGCCAGTCGCCAACCTTGGCGGGCAGGTCGCTGGGCGGGCCGCGCGGCCGCCTGGCCACATCCTGTATGGGCGGGTGGGGACGTATGGGAAAGCTAAGACCGCGCATGAAGCACATGTGTCACAGGCAATGGAACCCGTCGCCCCCGTCTTACTCCTGCACCTGCATCACAAGCCCCCTCCAGTTTCCCGACACGTGCTCCTGCACCCCTCCTCTTGACGTCCCTAGTCCCTCACCCGCAGGTTCTCGGGCGCGAAGGTGGGCGACCAGGGCCCCAGACCTCCCAGCACGTTGTAGGCAATGATGCCCATGATGAGGGCCACCACAGTGGACTCGTCCAGGCCGCTCCACAGCTGGACCTGCAGTGGTGGCGGGGGTGGGGGTGGGCGGTGTGTGTGTGGGGGGGGGGGGCAGCGTTGGGCATGAGAGCGCGGGTGGGAACTGCCAATGCGGATGGCGATGGTGCAGCTGCGCCATTGCTACTCGGCTACTCCGATGGTCAGCGCGTGGTTTGGTGGTACAAAATAAGGGCTGGGAGCGGACAGTGCCGGCGACAATGGGCCGGCCGAACAGCCACCGTGGATCGGGACCCACGGTGAGCGTCGACTGCCCGATCGCACCTGGCGGATGGGACCCAGGTGGTCGGCAGTGAAGATCTCCAGACCGCAGCTGACAGCGAAGGCCACCATGGCGATGCGCCCCATGAAGACCTGTGCACACCGGCGGGCAGGGGGGGTTGGTGGGGGCAGGCTTTATGAGGCTTGTCGAGGTTCATGCATGGGCCCGACAACCTCAACAGGCACACAAACTCAGAAACCCATCGCTGCGCAGTTACAAGTCCACCCCTCCGCATCCTCACGCCATGCCAAACCCCACAACCCCTTCGCGACCTCTGCACGCCCCTTGCTTGTCAGCTTGCTATCTTGCTGCCTACCGCACCTCGCGGCGGCGAGTGAAGGCCGGCATCCAGATGGGCACCCGTATTGCGCTGCTGTAGCCCTTGCCGGCACTGCTGGCTTCCACCGTGTCCACCACCTGCCGCACGTCCTGTGTCAACAGCAGGTAACGGGGGCAGGGTTTGTGGGTGGGGCGAGAAACAAGGCTGGAGGTGAGAAGCAGGTGGAAATGAAGCAAGGGAGGGAGGAGCCCGTGCAGCACAGGGGCGTGTGGTGTGTGTGAAGACGTCAGTGCGAGTGCTTTTGGCTGCGCTATGCCGCACCTGCAGCAGCAGCGGTATTTGCAGCAGCTGAGCAGGGGGGAGGGCGGGTATCCATGCGACATGGCATGAGCGGGTAGGGCGGGCGGGCGCAGGTCGCTATGTGCCCCAGTGCAAGGCCAGCCATGCAGGCTCGGTGTCTGCACCGCACGCCGGCTTCCTTCGTTTGTGTGGCTGTTGACCCACATCTTCAACAGCCTCAAAGCCACCCACAGGCGCTTGCCCCACACCTGCCCTTACCCATCCCCGCAAATGGCCTCACGCCTCACCTTCTTGATCTCCTGCTTGGCGCTGTTGCCGACGTCCTGGGCCGAGTCACGAATCTGCGGGGGTGGGGAAGCGGTGGCAGGGACACATGTTGGAGGTCCTGCTTGCTTAGTTGCAGACCACAGGCGGGGCCGCATAATGCCCGTCAAAGCCACCAGGGCAGCTGCCACACAGCCAAGTCCCGCGGGTTGCTATTTACTGAACAGGCTGTTCACTTTATGCCCTTAACACGAGCGAGCACACTCTACACACCGTCCCGTCCACCCTCCCACCTTGTTGATGGCCTCCTCCTGGCGGCGCCGCACCTCCTCCATCTCACGCCGCCGCTGCATCTCCAGGTCCGTCTCCTCGTTGTTCTCCTGCAGCAGCAATAACAAGACAGATGAGACGAGGGACATTGAGCGGTGCTGGGCCGCGGTCTTGGACGACGCGTGATTGGTGGCGCGGGGGAGGGGGGGAGGGCAGCACAGCTACGAAGCGCCTTCAACCGCAGCCATACAACTTGCACCTGCCCCAGCTACACCCGTGAGGCGCAGCTGTCTACTGCTTCAGCGCTTGCCTCAGTCCGCCACACACCTTGAAGCGGCGGACCACGGAGCTGCGCAGGCGCGGCTGCAGCGGCACAGGAGCCACGCCGGCGCGGGCGGTGCTGCGGCTGCTGACGACGCCGGGACCGGCAATTGCCTTGCGCGTAAGCATCATGATGGTTGGCTTTTTTTGGTTGGTTGCGAGGAAGCGGTCTAGGGAAGAAAGCTCGGGCGCTGGGGCGTGCGAAGCGCTTGCGTGTGGGGGGTCACAGCGGCCTGCTTTCGGGGTCACAAGGTATTTAGCTAGAGCGATTTGTGTGGATGACCTTCGTTGTTGCTTTTTGCAGTGGGAAATGAAGTACTGGAAGGTATATATTGGCGAGCTCCGGCATGGCCGCTCCCGCTGCGCCAGAAAATGACGCGGACGTGAGTAACGGCGCGCTGCCCGCCCGCCACAAAACGCATTGCTGCCTGCCGACGCTGTGTCTGCTAGCGCGCTTGCAAATGCACTGCAATGAGCTGGCACTCCGAAGTTCTTGTTAGTCTTGCCGTTCTTTCCGTCTTGCGCCCCGTGGGTCTCCGCTTTCCGCGCGGCGTCATGATTCAGTAGTGGCCCCAGCCATATTCAAAAAGGCATCTCTTGCCTTCAGAATACTGGTGCACGCCAGTTCTGTCCACCAACCAGCACATCAGCTTTAAGATTGCATTTTCGTCCAAACGGCCCTCACAGCAGCTCTGTTGACTGCACGAGCCACCACTACCCTCTAACCGCCTAACCCCTTTCGTGCCCCTCACAACCGGTTGGCAACTTCCCTGCGCTTTTCTGTCTACCTGCACGTCAAGAAGCCTAAAATCTGTGAACTGCAGTCTGGCGGCAGGCGCCGCTACCACCGCCGCTCGTCGCATGTTCACCATAGGGTCGCACACACGCTGTACAAGACCACACGCAGCCCCACGATCTGAACTGCTCACAGGACAACTCTCATCCCCCGGCATACAGGACAACCCCCCCAATGTTGGCGGTGTTTGCCCAGCAACTGCGCCTGGTACCCACGACGCTTCCTTACAAGCCCTTCACCACCGCCTACTGCTGCCACCCGCTCCAACCGACCGACTGCTGCCCCTGTCCTCCGCCTCCGGCCGCTACCTCCCGCTCCTGCTGCTCCAGGCTCCCAGCTTCCAAGCTCCACTCTCCACCTCACCCTCGCGCCACCTCGTGCACTCCTCCACCTGCTCGCGCCTCCCCTGCTCACTCCGCCTCCTCGCTGCTCCTCATGCTGCCCGCCACTACTTGAGGTTCATGCGCACAATGGAGCGGACCATGTCGGTCTTGTTGCCCTGGTTGGGCCGCCACGCGCCGCTGTTGGCCAGGCGAGTGATCTCCGCCTTGCGCTTGGCGTGCTCCGCCTCTGCGGTGGTGAAGGGGCGCGGTGGAGAACAAGCATTAGGGGGGGATTACCAAAAGAAGGGGAAGGGGAAGGGGGGGCTACTCATGGGGCCAGCTACCCGAGCCCCAGCTGCGCTTGGCTAGTGCGCCCTTTCCACCGCCCCCGCCGCTGCCTAGCTCCTTTCGCTGCTGTAGCCCCTTCTCTTCCTGCGACCTTGTAGCAAGCTCGTTGCCGCTGATGCACGCATGTCTCGTACATGCGACTGCATCCAAGCCTAAAGCCGACCGCCCCCGCCCACACCACCACCGCCCACCGCCCCCGCCGGCACCACCACCGCCACCACAGCCATGCCTGACCGCCAGCACCACTCACCAATCTTGGGCACCTCTGGGTCGTGGATGTACTCGGGCTGTTTGCCCAGGTGCCGCGGCTTGAGCGAGGCCGGCTTGAAGGCCGGGCCGGCATCCGCAGCGCCCGCACCCGGCGCCGTGGCCGCGGTGGCCGCCGCCGCGTCCGGGTTGTTGGGGTCGCGCGGCGCGGTGGAGGGGTCTGCTCCGCAGATGTACTCCCACTCGCCGGCCACTCCCTTGTGCTTGCTGATGGTGGTGTTGGGCACGCCCGGCCCGCCCCGCTTGGGCGGGTTGGTGGGCTTGAAGGGCTGCGGCTGCCGGGCTGCCTGGTCCGCTTCCCGCTCCTGTGTGTGTGTACATGCGTAGATACCCGTGCGGTTTGGCTGCGTCAGTACCTTCAAGCATCTGCCTACGGTCAAGCCTACGCCGCTTCCTCTCCCTGACGCGCCCACCAGCTCCCGCGATCCCCATCCAACTCCTGCTTCCACGCCACTACCCACCACCCTGCCTGCCAGCCCTTTACCCTCATGCCCATCCACCCCACCCTGCCCCTTCCCACCAGCCCTCTACCCCCCTCCCCCGTCCCAACTCCTCCCCCCGCCCACTCCCCCGCCCGTGCTCTGTGGGCGGTTCTGGGTCTGGGTTTACTTGGGTATAGAATTCCCCTTCCCCCGGTTTAGGATACCCCCTCCCCCCCACACACGCCCCCCGCACACCGCCTCCACACGCCCCGACCCCTCACCTGCTTCCTCCGCTCCCGGTGCAGCTCCTCGGGGTCGTGCTGGTACTCGTACTCCGTGGCCACCCCCCGGAAGCCCTGCCGCTCCGACAGCGTGGTCTTGTTGAAACCCAGGCCGCCCTTCTTGGCGGGGCTGGTGTAAAAGCCGCGCGGCTCGTGGCGCACGTCGTCCTTGGTCTTCTGCGTGCTGATGGTGCTGCCCTGTGGTGTGGTGATGTGGTTGTGGGTGGGACAGGGTGGAGGGGATGGTGGGGGCGGTGATTAGCGGTGGCGGGATGGGGCTTTTGGTGGTGCGCGGGTTCCGAGGAACAGGGTGGGGAGGGTGCGGACTTAGTGTGTGCTGCCTTTCTCACCCGCAGGCAGTTTGCAGCCCATCATGAACCCAAAGACACGAGCGCTTACCGGCACGTACGGCACTTTCCCTGCGATTGTCCCCACGAAGTCGCCTGGCGTTGTGGATTTCTTCATGGGGGAAGCTGCTTTGAAGGCCGCGGGCACGACCTGCTTGCCCTTGGCCGCATTCTGGTCCAGCAACGCTCTCCGGCTGGGGTCAATGTACTTGTCGCCGTGATGTAGTGATTTAAATGGCTCGAAAGTAGCGTCGTTGCCCTGAGGGTAGGGATAGGCAGATAGAATGGTGCGCGTGGTGCGCGGGAAGCGTGTCGCTGTCAGGGGGCTGTCTGTAAGGGCTTCAGCATCCCACACCCCCTTGGTATCCCCAAACAAAGTGGGAGCGAGCAGCCGACGCCATATTCCGCACTCATTTGAGAGGGCTGCCTATCTGTCCAGAGCGACGCAGCATGCGGGGCCATTCCGTGCGCCACCCCGCACCTTTCCAGCGCGGCCCACAGTAGCCTTAAAGTTCAATCCACCATCACGATCGCCAGTTGGTGATGCTGTGCGGCTATTTTTTAGAGACCCTGGCGCTGGACTGCCACCGTCCGAGCCTGCCGCTGCGGGCCCTTCGCCGCCTGGCCGAAGGTACTCGTGCTCCTTAAACATGCCATACTTGGTTGTCATGTTGTAAACGGCGCAAGAGCGCCTGCTTCGGGAACCGAAGTTTGCTTGTCACGGCGTGCAAAGACAGTCAGGTTATTCTTGATAATTGATATGTGCTGTAAATTAAATGCTCAGACGGAATAGTTGGACGTAGCGGGCGAGTGGGGAAGAAGCCAATTAATTCTTAGAGCCGACGATCAATGAAGCGCCCGAATAGCGCCCTCTGAGCCCTTCCGACAGGACAAAATATCCTTGCCAATACGTCTGTATCAGTAGCAGTACACATCGCCAGGTTACAGCTTGTGGGTTGCACTGTGACACGAACACACAACCCGCTTTAACCCCAGTTAGTCTTTCTACTGCTCCTGCGACCAACTGATGTCGCTTCGACATGCTGGATCATATTTAAAATAGCGGCACTTCATTCGCGGCTTTGCCCAAGCTTGCGCAAGCTGGAGCTCCGTAGGAATCCAAAAATGGAGCCAGGGCGCTGCGGCAGCGGCGTTGATACCAGGCGCGGCAAAAATGCTTCAGAAGTAGCTGTGCCTGGCTACGCGGCGCCGACTGCCAAAGCAGCTCGGGCGGAGACTGAGAGCCGGCGCCGGCGTGTGCACTCCGCGCTCGCCTCGCGAGCGGGTGCGGCGGCCCTGCGCGGCGCCTGGGTAGATGCGCAGTTCCCTGCCGCGGACTTTGAGGCCGTCATGGAGCTGTCCGGGAAGGCAAAGCAGCTGAGCCCCGGGGCGGCTGAGAACCGACGGGTGCGTACTGCGTACGTGCGTGTAGGGGTGACAGGGCAGACAGGGTGAGGGGGCGACGGGGCACTCCGTTTCCTAGGTTTCCTGTCAGGCCACACAAGAAACCCGGAACTCCGTATGTGCCCACACGGACTGCCCCGCAAGGCGGCCTCCTGCAGGTACAGCAATGCCCCGTGTTCCCGTTTCGCAATCACAGGTGGCGGCGCGGCTGCCGGCGGGGTTCCCGGAGATGGTGTTGGGGGAGCTGACGGAAGGTGGGCGGGGCGTGTCCGCGTTGTGCAGCACAACAAATACGCTACGCAGCCATGCAATGGAACTCAGAACTCAGCACAGCCGTGGGGACTGCTTACAGGGATGCCTCGGTTTGGGCGCATGTGGCGGTGTCCGTATGGGGACACCATGCGGATGTCCCCACGGGATGTCCCGGACGGCATGCACGCGACACCATGCCAGCCTCTCCTAACAATCCGGTTGGCACCAAGTTGTAAAGCTCGGGCACATAACAGCCCCCGCTCTCTCCCTGGTGGGTGTGAAACCTTACAGGGCGGCAAGCACTGGAGCGGCGGCTGAGCGCGCTGGCCACCGCATGCAGAGCAGCCGCCCGGCCGCCGCCCGCCGGCTCCCGCGGGGAGTCATCACCTAGTGCAGCCGCGGGCACTGCCGCTAGCGGCAGCAAGGGCGCCAGCGTCAGCGCCAGCACTGACGTCGGCAAGGTCAGCACAAGCGCATCGGATGTGGCCTTCTCAGGCACCTCACGTGCAAGGGGTGGCAGCAGCGAGACTGGCGAAACTGAGTCACTCGGGGCGCAATCCTTCACGTTCAGCACGCCCCGACGCCCGCCGACGCCTCCCACAGTGGCTCGGCCACCGCCGCCGCTACCGGGTCTGGGCCTACAACCACCATTACCATTGCCAACACCAACACGAGCAGCAGCTGCAGTTGCAGCAACAGGAGCAGCAGCTTTCACCACTCCCGCATCGCCCCTTGCCTCCCCTGCCGCGGCTCAGCAACCTACAACCTCAGCAGCTCCGGTTGAGCTGAGGCGGCAAGCCAGCGACCGGCACCCTTGGGACGCAGGGGCACCGCCAGAAGGACTAGTCGCGTCCGGTGGTGCTCGGCGGCAGCTGTTCAGTGGTGGGCCTATAGGGCCAGTGCAAGGGCCAGTGCCGGGGTCGACGTCTGTAGCTGCTGTGGGAGCGGCTGGCGCAGCTTCTGACACAGGAGGTAGCAGCTCAACTCTGCTCGACTTGCGGCGGCAGCTGCATCGCCCCGCCGCCGCACCTGCGCCAGTGGCGGCCGAGGCGCTTGTGGTGGCGTCACAGGCCGCCGCCGCTGGCAGCTCCGTCGCCGCCGGCGCAGCCGTGGCAGCGCTAGATGGGCTGCTGGGAGTCGCACCGCCGCCGCCGCCGCCGGGGCCGTACCTGCAGCGGCTGTACGGCCAGTCCTGGCTGGATCCCGTGGATCTAGTCCGGCCCCATGGGTCGCTGTTCAAGTTCCAGCAGGGACGGGCGGGATATGGGCCGCTCACGGCAGAGCTGCACGTGCAGCTGAGGGCACAGTACGAATACGAGGGCTCGCACCTGTCACATAGGTGAGAGTGGGGCTCAGGATACCGGTAGGCGGCCAGCTTTGAAATAGAGAGGCGTAATCAAGACCTGGCACGCATAGCACGCTGAGTCCTGCATTGCTGAGCAAACGAGTGTGTTAGGAACCCTCCCACATTGACTGTGTCGGCCATTGTGTTGCCATGTTGCTCGCAGGGAGCGGCTCCGTGCCGGCATTGCGGACCTGAATGCCGAGCTGCACAGCAGCTGGCGGGCCATGGTGGACAGCGGGGCGGTGTGAGACTGAGCCTAGGAGTAGGAGGTTCATGAGTAGGCGCTCACCCACCCCTGGGCTCACGTAATGATTTCGGTTGGAAAGCTGAGGAGTCAAGGCTTGTGCAGTGTGCTGCGACAGCGGGTGCCGAAGTGGTATGAAGCGTGAAGATTGTTGGCACTGCAGCGTGACATGACTGGGATGGCCTGTGCCAGTGAGGCATTCTGGTAGGGACAGGACTACCGGATGCGGGGATCGAACGACTGACCCCTGCTGCTGGTGAACGGTGCGCAGCGAGTCCGCGACGATGTGACAGTGATGCTGTAGTGTATGCGGCGCGCATTCGGGTGGGTAGTACAGGTAGTACAGGCCGCGGTATGTAGTACCGTAGGCCTGCCTTGACAATTGGGTGGGCTGGCGCTGGACCTCGTCCGTCGGGTGGCACCTTTAGGCACCCAAAGGACGTTGCGGTGTCGCTGCGATTGGTTTGCCGCTTGCGCGACTACATCGAACTTGTTCGCGCACAGATGTACAATGACCACGGGCCTGGGGGAGGCTTGGACGGGGCTTGGACGGGGTAGGGACCCTGCTGTCGCCAGGGCTAGCTCATCCGATCATGGACTCGATATAAGCATGGGGAGCCAATCAGAACAGAGCTGGCGCATGCACTGGGGCACTGTGGGCGCATGGTGCCAAGACAGGGTTGCACACGGGTCCATGGGCGTGTATGTATTTTCCAGCCCAACCCAATTCTCTTATACTATTCACAAGCGATAAAGGTGCACCGCAACACAACTATATTACGCTGTTTGAGTATCCAACCTTGTTTTCCTTGTTCTTTCGCTTTCTGCAACTTAGTCTGCTCCACCCCGTTGGCTCGTGTGGTTGCAAGAATGGAGTTCACACAGCGGCAAGCGGGCACAACGTTGCATCAGCGGCGGCTGCCGCTGAGCCGGTACACCTCCATTCCACAATTTATTGGTCGGCGACCAGCCGGCTGCTTACCTGCACCGTGTCGGTTGCAGCATAGTAATTTAGTCTTGAATGTGGCAGCTCCGACCGGCACTGGGTCGGCAGCGAGCTCCTCGGCCCCAGTGGCTCAGCAGCAGCAGCAGCTCCAGGAGCAGGCCCTGACCCCGCGCCAGCGCCGCCTGGCACAGCAGCGGCGGTAAGCACGCGTTTTGGGGGGTAGGTGATAAAAACTAGGCGATGCGCCAAGGGGTTTCGTTCCGTACGGCGGCCGGAGAGGAGGGCTATGGGGTGTTGCAGCTTGTACCAGTAGTAGGAGGCACTCGGGGCGTGTGTCGGGGTGTGTGTTGGTCAGGCAGGGGCCAGGACCGGGCAGCGCGGCAGGCGTTATGGCGTTACCAATAAACGCGCGTGTATGGAATGTTTGTGTTTCCTTGCAGGAAGTGGGAGGAGTCCCAACAGCAGCAGTCCGCTCCAGGCGCCTCAGCTCCCACAGCTCCCTCCCGCAATGACGCATCACCAGCAGCCTCACAGAAGCCTGCCGCTGCCCCCAAGTCCAAGGCGCCGCAGAAGAAACAGCAGCAGCAGCAGCAGCAGCAGCAGCAGCAGCAAGCAACGTCGGCGGCAGCAGCCCCTCGGTCACGTGAGGCGGGCAGCAGTAGCAGCAGCGCCAGCAGTAGCGCTGGCAGTAGCACTGCAGCCAAGCGCGAGGGCAGTGGTCGGAAGCCGTCAACGGCAGCTGCCGGCACTGCGCCCAGCTCACGCTCGAGTGGCGGCCAGGTGGCTTCCGCTGCAGCCGCCATCACCGCCGCCTCCACTCGGCCCAGCTCAGCTCCCTCGCTTCCCACGGCCTCCACCTCCACCTCTGCCCCAGCACCCAGCACGCGGTGGCCCTCGCTGTTCACCGCCATTGGAAGTGGCGCCTCGCAGCTGCAGGCGCACCCGCAGCAGCCGCAACAGCAGCAGCAGCAGCAGCCGGCGGGGGCGGGCACGCGAGTGCTGCCGCCGCCCCTGACCGACCTGACAGCGCTGAGCGCCGCCGAGTTAGTGGGGCTGGCCAAGCACTGGACGCAGGAGCTGGTGGACTGGCAGAAGCGGGGCCAGGCAGGCCGGGCAGGAGGGGCGGCGGCGACAGAAACGGCGGGAACAGCGGCGAGTGCGGATGCCGGGGTGGCCTCGGGTGCGGGGGCAGGGGCGGGTGCGCGGCCAGGCGAGGAGGGGCCAGGCGCCCCTGGCGGGCGTGTGGGCGTCAGCCTGCAGCGGCTGCAGTCGGAGGGGCTGTCGCAGCTGGCGGCGGCGCGGTTGGAGCAGCTCACGGTGGCCGTGGACCAGCTGGTGCGTTGTAGTCTGCAGGGCACACGCCGGTGTTGTTATGTGTCATGATGCGTCGTGTTAGGTTTGCAGCGCTGTGTTGTGGTTTGGCCGCCAAGCTCGAAAAGCGAGCTCTCCGGCTGATTCGGTGCCCCGCCGCACATAAACCTCACGTGCAAATCAACACTCGTTGTGTCTTGCTCGCAGGTCAAAGCCACAGCAGCAGCAGCCACGTCATCCTCCCAGCCCCAGCAGCCGGCGCCTCTGAGCCAGCAGCACCTGGCCGACCTGGTGTGGGCGGTGGCGCACTACGACTGGGGGCACTGCGTGGGGGCGCTGGCGCCGGCCATGGCCGTGCCCTTCGCCGTGGTGCCGCAGTTCATGCCCGGCCTCAAGCTGCAGGTCAGTCAGGCCGGCGGGCAGGCAGGCAGCGAGAGGGAGGGAGGGAGGGAGCTGGGAGGCGTGGTCGGGGGTCGGAGGGTTCGTCGAACCCTACCGTATCCCAGGTGACCGCTTGACCAAAGCCCAGGACTTCCAGCCAACCGGGTCGGGGTTGAGGGTGCGGGTGCGGCAGCGGGATCTGAGTTTGTTTATCGTAACCACACACGTGCACACACAGGACTTCATGGCTGAGGTGCGGCTCAACCGCGACGTCATTTACCTGGAGGATGGGTCCAAGTGAGTGGGTGGGTGGGTTGGATGCCCTGCCGCCTGTGCGTGGCCGTGTAGTTGGTGCTGCTCATGGTGCGTGGCCTGGTGCTCATTCCGTTGCTGATGCTGTTGCCGCTGTTGCCGCTGTTGCCGCAGGGCTGTGGAGGAGTCGCGGCTGACGGGCTGGCAGTCCGACATAGGCGCAACATTCAAGTGCGTTGCGGCGTGTGTATTTGTGTACGGATGGGGGGTTAATTGAAGCGTGTCCTGTTGTCGTCAGTGCTTGTGTGTGTACAGTATTGGCTCCACAGTCTGCGCCGGTTTGCAGGGTTGCGCACTGCCGCACCTGCCCCTGACCAACGCGCGCGTGTGTGCTGTGGCACCGCACAGGTACTCTGGCAAGGAGATGGTACCCGACCCAAGTGGCATGACCCCGGCTGTGCGCAAGGTGCGGCCTCCACCGCCAGCGCCGTCGCCCGCCGCATACAGCGTCATGTTTGCCATAGCTGACCACACAAGCTGGGCTTGAAGCCAAACCAGACGCATACAACCCCATCCCCAGCTGACGCCGAAACACTCTCCACCCACGAACATGTGCGGCACAGGTGCGGGACGAGCTGCAGCGGCTGACGGGCGTCTGGTACGACTCCGTACTGATCAACTACTACGGCGACGGCAAGTGCGGCATGCGGTACCACGTGGATCCGCTGTACGGCGTGTGGAGCCCGGAGAGCGCCGTGGTTTCCATCGGCGACACGCGCACCTTCATCTTCCGGGAAATCTCCGACTACAACAGCAGGTGCGCGTTTGCTAGCGTTGTGGCTGCTGCTCGCTGGGGGGCGCTTTGTTGCTGTTATCTCGGGTGCAGTGGCTGGTAGCTAGTCGTTGGGATGCCTGTTGTAGCCGCAAGGACGGGGCGGCGTGACTCCCGCTTGACCTGCTGGCCCGTTCTGTACTCGACGCACACGCGTGAGCATGCCACATACCGACATACGGGATGCACGATTCCCGTCGCCCCCCTCTCCGGCCCCCGTCTCTGCACCCCCTTCACCACGTTCGCATCGCCCCGCGCCCTCCCGCGCCGCGTCCTCCCGCCCCTTGCACGGCCGTGCCGCGTCGCAGGTGGCAGTACCGGGTTCGCAACGGCGACGTGGTGCGCATGTGGGGCGACTGCCAGGACCGGCTGCAGCACTGCGTGCGGGTGGAGCGGGCGGCGGAGGATGCAGGGCCGCGCATGTCGCTGGTGTTCAAGGAGAGGCTGCGCGGCCCGGGCGGGGAGTACCTGCAGGGTTAGGAGCGGCGGGGTGGCGGGGTGGCTGGGAGGATGGAGGCGAGCAGTGGCAGGACGGGCAGGGGAGGGGAGAGGCAGCATGGGTAGAGGTGAGCGTAGCAGGATGTAGGACAGGTTGGGTATGTGCGCGGGATTAGGGGTGCAGGATGCATCATCATACGGCGAGGGCGGCATGAGCACGAGATCTTAGCTAAGTAGCGGGTTGCGCTCAATTTGCGGGACCCTGTCGGCCGCGAAGACTTGGGTGTGCGACGTGGTGTGCGATGGGACAGTGTCAAGGCAGGTTGGTGAAGTCCCGCAGGGTGCAGCTGATTCCCAGACCCCAGAAGATGGCAAACAATTTGCAACGGCAGGGCAGGAGTGCGCGGCTGGTCGAACGCCGGAGTTACTGTACCGAAAAGTTGCTGGCTGGCTGGTTGGCCGTGCGAAGACTTGTGTGTTCGGAACTGTTGGAGGCTGGCTGGTTCGGAAGTCCGGGACTTATGTGAGCTATGATATGGCTACGTTTCTTATCCGGTCAAGGCCAGGGGTGCGGGGTGGCCAACTCCGTCAGTAAGCGCGGGCAACGGCCACAAACCGCCCAAAACCGGATTGCAACCAAGCCCCGCACGGCCCTGAAGCCATAAAACTGGTTGTGTCCCATACGAGTGTCCTGACTTGCTGCGTGCAGCTGCGCGACCCGAACGCCTGGACATGCATGCTGGCCTAGACCATCGGATTGCAGCCGCGAGCGCTTGGGGCCCTCGCAACCCTGCTTCCCGAGCGGGGAGGTTAGTCATCTCGGCACGCCCACAGTTCGCCGGTCGTTTCCGGGGGCCCGAGAAGGCCCGCTGGCTCACAAGCCTTGCACGAAGCTCCTCATCAAGAGATAAGGCAGATTTATCTGGGCGCAAAGCCTACATGGATCCAAAGTCTGAGTAACGGTCACACCCAGTTCTGCGCTAACGAGTTATCATAATTCAGTATTCAACACAGCAATCAATATAGCTGTACCTACAAGCTATCCAGAATGCATACTTTACACAGTCCTCAACTCAACAGCAGCAAAAGAAAGGCTCATGGACCCAGTCACGCTTAACTACACTAAGCATGACGCCAAGTCTGGTGCCGAGGCTCCAGTCGCGCCGTGCTGCCTGGGACAAAGCAAGAAGGAGCTTTTGGGCCCTGACGCCCATTGTGACGCTTTCGACCTCCGAGTTCTGCTCTATCACTATTCTAGTCTTATCGCTTATAGGGCGCTCGTATGGCGGGGGCTGTGACTGGACAGCGCCCTCGAAACCAAACGGCGTGTGGACGCTGTCAGGTTGCTCGCTGGTCCTCGGTACCAACCAAACAGAAACAGCAGGCAACGGGACAGGGGGCCTGGTGACCCGCGCTGGGCGCGAGCCGCTGGACTGGCTTCCTCCGGGTTGGAAGCCTCCTGCCGGCAACGCGTCAAGTGCCCTGCTGCACAACCTCACGCTCGCGCTGCCGACCTGCGACACGCTGTGGGACCTGGCGGCCGCCGAGTGCACATTCCGAGCCTCGGCAAGATGGCCCACACCCGGGCTCCAGGTGCGGCGGCGGGCTGCGGGCGGGCCGGGGGACCTGATGGGGGGCGGGGGCAGAACCCGCACGCATCCGTGCGTTTGTCCTATACGTGCGTGTGCCCATGCCGTATCGTGCAGGCCGGCGCCGCGTTCCTGTTCTACCGCTCGGTCCAGGGCCTGCGATCCGCCGCAGTGGCCGTCAACATCACCTGCCCACCAGACCTGTGGGCGGCCAGCCTGGCGGCGTCGGTGTTCGCGGTGGCGACAGCAAGCCCCGCTAATAACAACAGCAGCAATAATAGCAGCAACAGCAGCAGTGGTAATAGCACAAGCAGCGGCGGAGGCGGCTGGTCATCCGTGTATGGTGGCAGCCCCGTGCCCCTGGCGCCGTGCGCCACAGCGACCGTCACATCAGGTACGTGGAAGACAGGGGAAGGGTCGACACGGTGCAAATACATGCGAAGGCGCAAGCAAAGCGGGCCGCACATCAGCAGGCGTGTGGGTGCGTGTGCCGGCATGCAGTAGGCTGCAGAGGCAGATGCATGTGCTGTGACGGACGGATGGGGGAGGAGCAGGAGCCGGCGGTCCAGTCCTTATTGATACTGTGTTTGGTACTGAGCCCGGCGCCTTACGGCATCAGGTGCGGTGCGTGCTGACGCTGCCCCACCCATCGGCCCCTGCCAATACCGTACTGCAGGCGATGAGCTTGTGGCGGCACTGGCGGCTCTGCAGCAGTCGGCGGCGCGGGTGCTGCTGACGTTGGCCGCCAACGTGTCGCTGCCGCCCACGGGCGGCCCCACGCCCATGCGCCTGGCTGTGGCGCCGGAGGATGGGCTGTCGCTGGTGGGTGGGGGAGGCCACTGAGTGCGTGTGGTCTGCACGAGCGGGCGGTGGGCTGCATGGGCGGGCTGTGGGCTGCCACACGGGACTGCGGGTGGCCGCGTGCGTACACCGGGTACAGCAAAGCTTGGGGCCTTTTGGCTGGGTAGGAAGGGCGCGTCTAGCGTAGGAGGTGAGGCTGTGCTAGACTCGCAGGGACAGGGGTGTGCTCAAGGCCACAGTGACCTGGGCATCGCCGCCGTCCATGTGGTGACTCCCGGCAGCGAAACTTGCTTTTTTCCTTATAATTATAGTAACATGTTGGCGAGGATTGGGACGACGTCGCAATCCTTTGCACTCTAGTAGTCACACCTCGTCTTCACGTTATGATTCTGGCTCTGCAAAATTGTAGGGTCGTTACTTGCATGCCATAGAAAGAGAGGCAAGGGACTCCCTGTACGCCATACCCATGGGCCCATCCAGGCGGCTCGAGTGTACCGCAACGTGACACTGGTGGGCGGCGGCAGTGCGGCCCCCTACGGCGCGCGGCTGCTGACGGCCGAGTACCTGACAGCACTGGCGGCGGCTGAGGCGGCGGCTGCAGCTGCAGCTGGCGGCGGCGGCGGCGGGAGTAGCAGCAGTCTGAGCGCTTTGCTGGGAGGGGCCACGCCAGGGGGCACCGAGGTAAACTTCCGGCAGCGCCGGAACGGGGCTTACCTGTCCGGCCGAGCCGCTCAGGTGTGTATGGACGTGTGTATGGACGTGCGTGCGCACGTGTGCGAGAGAGCAACGGGAAGGGAACACGCTCGGACTGTGTCGATGCCGTGCAGCCTGCCTGCCGGCACAGCGGCTCACTTGCTCTTGGCGCAGTCCGGGCCATCCATCATGACAGTTAGCTGCAACACCCACTTTCTGCTTGGTGACACGCCGGGCACACCGTGGCAAACCCCGAGCAACATCCATCCACATGCAGGCAAGCGCGGGGGAGGTGCCGGGCGGGGCCGAGGGGCTGCGGCCCGTGCTGACCCTCGCGCATGTGCACATTGTCAACATCCCCCCCGGGCCGCCCTCGTCCTGGCCCATGGGGCTCATGTCCACTTTCCACTGGTGGCTGGGCGGCACGGACAAGTGAGTGCCCTTTGTCTTGTGACGTGCGTGATTGTGTCGTGAGAGTGGGGCGTGCAACTGATACGCATGCACATGCTGGAATTATGTAAAGAAACAGGGAAGGCATCGAGGCTGGAAGCGCGAGAAGTAAGCAAACGCACCCAATTAGCCCGACCCGCCATGTGTATATGTCACACGTGCACGTGCGCACACAGGGTGGGACCAGTGGCGCCGCAGCTGATCGCGCTGCGTTGCGCCACCACCGGCACACCCGCAGAGCTCAGGTGCGTGGGTGCGCTTTGGGACGTCAAGGTCACCTTCCTTTGGCCCCGCCCGCCGTATACTTGCCGGGCTACTGCATTGACTGCCGTAGTACGCGTGACTGCATATGTGCGCGCATGGCGAACTTGTTGCATACGTGTGTATGTCCACGGCTCGCTCACTCGCTCGCCGCACGTACGCAGCTACCAGCTGGGCTGGTACAGGCTGCTGGTGGCGGTGTCGCGGGCGGATCGGGACAAGGCCGCCTGGATGGCGTCGTGGGCCAACCCGCTGCTGCAGGTGGGTGGGGTGCTGGCTGGCTGGCTGGGGTGGGTGGGTCGGCGCATGGTTGCCCTTACTTCCTCACAGCACGTGGCCTTCACTCGCCGCTGCACACTCCCCCCGATGCATACAAGAGTGCAAACTTCTGTTGGAAGCGCCAATGCAACGCCCGCCCGCCGGCCGCATACACACGGCACACACGCATGCAGGTGCGGTCGCCCGAGGATGGCACCATCACCACCTACAACCAGGCCGGAGCCTTCCGGGCTTACTACAACACATCCGTGCAGACCAAGGTGCTCCTGACAACACCCGGTGCAAACGAATTCGATATGTGGTGAGCGCACCTTCGACTCGGACAGGGCAGGGCTGCCGTACACCGCATAGCAACAACCGCCGTACGTTGGGAACTGCTGTGAGGAGCCGTGCGTGCGTGGCAGGCTGGTGCACACGTGTCATGCGCGCCAGCCAGCACATGCGCAATCGGTTGCTTGTGTGCCGTGTGCGACGACCGAGTAAGCGAAGCATATGCGCGTGTACTGCTTTTGGCGCGCGCTAACCTGCTTACTCCTTCCATGTACGTACGCATATATGCAGGACCGACCTGCCCGCAGTGCCGCCGCCAGCAGCAGCGCTGGCCAACACGACTGGAGCGGCCGCCCCGGCAGCAGCCGCCTTGCTGCCCCCGACTGCGTTTGCGTTCGCCAACAGCACTGCTGAGCTCCTCGCGCTGATGCAGGTAGGTGCAGGCGCAGGGCGGGGCCGGCGGGGGCAGGGGCAAGTAAGCGACAAGAGGCAAGGGGTCAGGGGTCGGGCGGGGGGGGGGGGGGGGCAGGAGGGGTCGCTGTGGATATGGAGCGCGTCGGACGGCCCCAGTAAGCAATGCGAATGGATGGACACTCGTGTATACGGTACTTCTGCTCGGGCACCTGCGCGCCCCCGCACACAGGAGCCGTGGGTCGGCACGGGCAGCTCCGCCCCCTACGGCCGCTTCATCTTCCTGTTGCGCAACATGAGTCTCAGCGCGGATGATGGGCTGTGGCCGCAGGTGAGGGTTGTAGACATGACATATATACAGACACACAGACGACGTCAGACCGCTCTGCATGGCTAGAATTCTTCCTTCTTCGCTATGAGCAAACGCCATGCATGTGCATGTGCATGCGCATGTGGTGAATGCATGTGCAGGGCGGCGCCGCGCTGTCGTACAATGTGACCCTGTTCGGCCCCACACGCGGGTACCCGCCCGTACGGCTGGACACCGGGTCGCTGCCGCTGGTGTCGGCGGCGGCGGCGGCGCCGTCCGCGTCAGCAGTCGTGCTTGTTCGCTTCCTGCGGCTGCAGCTGGCGGGTAGCATTGTAAGGGCGCTGACGGCGGTGCCGCGGGCTGCCGTGGCGGACGCCCCGCCAGACGCGGCAGTGGTGCTGGCGGCGACGCCAGAGCTGCGAGCATGGCGAGACAGGTGCAAGTGCGCGATGCTGGTGGCGGTGTATATCTGCTTTTGTGCCAGTTGAGAAGCACAGGGGATGGATGCTGCTCTGTGTCCGGGCTTGGATGAACTGATGATCGATTAGGCTCAGGCATGCAGCAACTGCCTGCCTGACTTGCATCATGCGTGAGCGCAAGCAGCAGCCCAGCCACCCCGCACCTCCGCTGATATATGCGTTGCAGGTGCCTTGGGTCCGCCGCTGCCAACAGCACCGGCGGCAGCAGCACCGGTGTCGCCCCCGCCACTGCCACTGGAACTGCTGCTGTGTGGCAGGCAGAGGCTTACAGCTCCGTGCTGGAGCTGCCAGCAGGTAAGTGCGTGGTGGCTGCACTGATGTGGGTATCCGAAATCTGTGATCCGTCTGAGCTAGCTAGCTGCTTAGTGCTGCTGCGGCTGCTGCGACGGGTCCCTGACGCGCATGCACAAGAACGTCGTGACCGATGCTGCCGCACATGCGCCATGCCTGCCTGCCTGCGCGCCTGCAGCATCACTGGTCCCCCTGCTGGCGCCTACCACTCCAGCAGCAGCAGCCAACGCCACGGCAGCTGGCGGGCTTCCGTCGCAGCTGCAGCTGCCGGCGGGCCCAGCTTCGGCCCTTGTGGCGCTGGCGGCCTTGTCGCAGCCGGGCGCAGTAGTTTACCCGTCGGTCTACAACAACAGCAGTAGCACCGTTGAGTTGCTGTTGCGTAACGGCAGCCTGCTACTTCCGGGAGGAGACGCCACCACCAGCGGCGGCAGTAGCGGCAGTAGCGGCGGTTCCTGGCTGGCGGCTTATGGATCCAGCTTGCTGGCAACACCCTCGGCCTCAGCTTCTGTCGAGGAGGGCGCATGTGACGCCGGATCTCGTAAGTCAGCTGTTGCATCACTGGCTAGCTGCCATGGCGTGAAGTGGGTGTGATCGCGGGCCTGCTGCATGGCATGCGGCCATTGGTGCACCTGTCATGAACGAACTAGGCACAGTAGGGTTTGCCAGCAGGCATGCGTCTGCAACCTGCCGGCCCAACCCTGCTGCCGGCCCGCCCCGCTTTCCCCACCGCTCCTTGCAGTGCTCATGATCCTGCAATCACTCTCGGACTCTCAGCGCGGAGTGCAACCGCAGCAAGACGCCTCCCAGTCACCACCGCCGCCGCCACAAGGCACTGCTGGTGGCGGCAGTAGCAGTGGCGGCGGTGGCAGCAGCGATGTGGGTGCCATTGTTGGAGGCGTGGTGGGCGGGGTGGTGGGGGTGGCGGTCGTGGCCGCTGCGCTGGTGGTGTGGCTTCGGGCCCGTAGCAAGCGTCAACACATGCAGCAGAAAGACAAGGATGATATCGAGAAGCCAACGCCCGCAGCGGTTGAGGAGCGGGTGGGCGGCGGCGGTGGTGGCGGCGGCGGTAGCATCAGTGGAAACGGGAAGGCGCCACACGCCGATTCCAGCACTGCTGCAAGCGGCGGTGGTGCCATGAGCCCAGCGAGCCGGTCGGAGGATGCCACAGCAGCCGCAACCGGCACAACACACGTGCTGCTTAGTGCAGGAGTGCCGGCGGCGGCAGGGGTTGCCGTGGCGCCGCCGGATGCCGCCGCCGCTAGGGGCGAAGCGTCAGTCGCTGCTGGTGCAGTTGCGGCAGCGGTGGTGGTAGCGGCGGCGGCAGCTGCCGATGTGCACACTCCACAGCCGCTTCTGCCGCCTTCAGGCAGGCTCGTTCAAGTTCACTCCGACGACGCGGGGGCGCATCGCCAGAACCACGACCAGCAGTTACGGCTACAGCATGCGGCGGCGGGCTTTCAAGACGGCGGCGTTGGCGTTGGCGTTAGCGGCGGCGGCGGTGATGGTGCGGCCATGACCGGCCTCACCTTCAGTACCTTCTCGAGCCCGCCGCAAGAGGGCCTGGTGCCATCCTTTGGCGGCGGCGGCTCACCGCTTCCTGCCGTCGCAGCAGCAACGGCACAGCACAAGCAGCGGCAGCGAACCATGGCCCAGCAAATGCGGCTGGAGGGCGGCAGCGGCAGTGACGGCGGCGCGGCGTCGCCGGCTGCCGCCGCCGCCGCCGGCACAGAGACAACACAGACGGCGGCGGACCTGGCACAGATGATTGAGGAGTACACGGTGCGTGTAGCCGCGTGGGTGGCTTCCGGCTTGGCATGCAGGGGACGGCAGGGGCGGGTGTTGCGGGGGAGCGCTGCTGTCCAGGGAGCACGCGCCTAGGCAGCGCCGTGAGGGGGACACAGAGGAGTCAACTACCAGGGCGTACGTGAACTGCGCATGTCGTGAATGTCGGACCGGCCGCTGAGGCAGCGCCCTACCTGTGCATGCCAGCATTCATCATCAATGCTGCCTGTTGTTGCCATGGATGCACGCATCCCATTGTTACGCCAGGCCGCTGCTGCGGCCGGCGCCGCCAACGCCAGCAGCACCAGTTCCGGCGGGCCTGAGAGTGGGCGCGGCGGCGGCAAACCCGTACCCGGGGCCTACGCGCCGCCGCGAGTCCTCGGGCGCGGGGCGTTTGGCGTTGTGGTGCTGGGTGAGTGCGTGTGTGCGCGTCGTTTCACGAGGCGTCTGCTGTGGTGATTGTGCCACTACCAATTGGCAATTATTGTACGTATGATGTCGTCCGTCTACTCTTTCGTGACATCATGCCACGGTTTCGATTCCTTGCAGGCGAGTGGCGCGGCCTGCCGGCCGCTATCAAGGTCGGTGCGTGCGTGGTAGTGGCGCGGCGGGGTGGGGCAGCAGCAGGGCAGCAGCGCGTGCAGCAGGCAGAGGGCGGGATCAGCGGCAACAGCATCCGCCAGGGCACGGCCGTGGGTTTAATGGGGGCATGCACGCAGCAGCCCGAGCGAGGTTGCTGCACACCTGCCCCGCCGTCCTTTTTACTGGATAGTGAAGCTGCCATCACACCCGCCTAGAGCCCTGACTCCGCGGCAGGCCTAGCTCCCACACACGCGCGCTGATCCCTCCCACACGCACTCACGCACTCACGCCGCATGCAGGTGATGATGTTCACGGCCGGCGACGCCAAGCGCGCGCACCGGCTGGCCCGAGAGGTGGCGCTCACCACCAGCCTGTCGCACCCCCACGTGGTGAGTGGTGAGGCCGCCGCCGCCAGCAAAGCAACTGGGCCACCCGCCGGACCGAGCGCATTCACTTTCGCTTGCAGAGGTGCTGGGTAGCTGCATTGTGCTGGGAACGGCAGTAGCGCCGCGCAACTCAGCCGTTTGCGACTGATCCCCGTCTCCGCGCCTCCACGGTCTTCCGCCTCACCACATCCTGCCTGCTTGCCTGCCTGCCTGCCTGCCTGCCTGCCTGCCTGCCTGCCTGCCTGCCTGCCTGCCTGCCTGCCTGCCTGCCTGCCTGCCTGCCTGCCTGCCTGCCTGCCTGCCTGCCTGCCTGCCTGCCTGCCTGCCACCCACCCACCCCCACACCCACCTCCACCTCAAACCAGCTCCACCCACCGCCACCTGCAGGTGCCCACCTACAACTACACACTGGAGACACTGCCGGCGGACGGCGGCGCCCCCTCGGTGCTGGGACCAGCCGCCATCAAGTGCGTCACTGCGAACGGTAGCACACACACACACACACATACACACACAGGCTTCCGTTTCCTGTTCTTTCACACATAAACAAACACCAGTTTCGTTTTTTTAACACATACCAGTAGACAGCACACAGCAGGGCGGGTCCGGTCGGGTGGCGATGTGGCCCAGCAACAAGGGCGCGATGCGACAACACGGCGCGCTGTCCCCGCCTCCAGCCCGACCTTGGTGCAGTGCACCGTATTGTGTATCGCTTTTGCTACCTGATTACCCCAGCCATGTGAACTATTGCCGTACTGCTGCTGCTGCTGCAGGAGCGGCGGCCGCCGGGAGGTGGCGGCGGCCATGGCGGAGACGCTCGCGGCGGATGACCCGCTGGCTGTGGTGCGGCTGCGGCTGGTGATGCAGTACTGCGAGGGAGGCAGCCTGGGGGCGGCGCTCAAGGCGGGGCGCTTTGACCAGCAGCAGCTGACGCAGCTGCCGTGGGGCGGCGGACCGCCGCTGTCGGCGGGGGCACAGGCGGCGCGCACCTCGCCATCTACGCCGTCACAGGGGCCGGCCGCGGCGGCGGGTGGGCCGTCATCACGGCAGCAGTCGGTCCGGCCGGCTGCGAACATGGTGCGTGAGAGGGCACTGCAGCCGCCACAAGCCACTGCCATGGCGGGCTGCGTGCGTTTGTCGGGTGTGTGCGCACCATGTTGGATCTGGGGTGTACGGAGCAGGGTGTGGTCAACGCGCTGCTGACGAGGGCCCGGCGCCCTAGATCCCCAACTACCTGCGGCCCGACCTACCTACCGTGACTGTCTGAGATCCTCTCCTCCCCGCTGCTTCTGAGCCCCTCGGCCCCCCGAAGCCATCTTTGCAACCCCCCCCCCCCCCCCCACACACACACACACCACCTCGCGCCCCTTGCCGCCCCCTTTACCTCCACCGCACAACCCACGCCCACGCCCGCGCAGCCTCTGGCGCTGGTGGCGGCGCTGGACGTGCTGTCGGGCCTCCGCTACCTGCACGCCTGCAACGTGGTGCACGGCGACCTCAGCGAGAACAACATCCTGTGAGTGATGCGCACGCACTGGCGTGCACGCACGTGCTGTCTTGGGACTCCGTGTGACAACTACGCCGTACTCGCAACTGTTGACTGCTTGCATGCATTCGGCTGGCTGGCTGGCTGGCTGGCTGACGGGAGGGCTGGCGGGTTGGCGGGATGGCGGCCGGGCGGGCGGTTTGGGGTCCCTGGGATCGGCATCACATCGTAGGCCCCGCGGGGCGATGGCGCCGGCTCAATGGCAATTGCTGATCCCTGCTTGCCTTCTTATCACGCATGGCGGACCCGAAGTCTGAAGTCTGTGCATGCCGAGCTGTCGCCAACCGCACTGAGGAGCGCCGCCGCCGCCGCAGCAGCAGCAGCAGACACGACCACAGGCGAGGGCGAGGCGGCCGCCGCTGCTGCCGGCACACTTGCCCCCGAGCACATGCCAGCGGGACAGGGAATCACAGCCGCCGCGCCGCCTCCCAGCGCCGCCAGCGGCACAAGCGCTACTGCTGTGGTGCTCCAGCAGCAAGCTACCCCGCCGCCACCTTACGTCGGCGCCACCACCACAACCTCTACCACGACCGGTGGCAGTGACGACGAGTGTCGGCTTCCGCCCCGCCCCACGACGGGTCCGGAGCAGCAAGCGGCAACACTCAGCACCGGCGGCGGCAACGGCACTGGCAACGGCGGCGGCTTCAGTGGCGGCGGCAACAGTGCCGGCCTCGGGGCGCCACCCCAGTCGTCCAACACATCCACCACCATGTCTTCCGTGCAGCAGCAGCAGCAGGCTAGTGATGCAACAGCCAGCATCGCCCAGCTCTGCAGCGCTGATGGTGGCGGCGGTGGTGGCGGCGGCGGCCGCGGTGGTGGCGGTGGTGGCGGCAGCAGCTCGTGTGGGCCGCCACACTACTCGGCGGCAGCGCTCACTTCCACGAATAGCAGCATGAGGGCATCCGGGCTGGCGGGCTGGCCGGCGGAAGGGCAGTGGGATGAGGCGTCACTGGCGCGGGCGGTGCGGCTGCTGCTGGGAGTCAAGTTCAAGATCAGCGACTTGGGGCTGTCCGTGCAGGTGCGCACGTAGTGTAGTGTGTGAGCGCAGGTGCGCACGTATAGTGTAGTGTGTGAGCGCAGGTGCGCACGTATAGTGTAGTGTGTGAGCGCAGGTGCGCACGTAGTGTAGTGTGTGAGCGCGTGCTTGTGCAAGTAAGCGTACTGGCAGCCTCCTTGTGCATTGCTGTGCTGCGGCATTAATTGACTGTGTGTCTGGCGCCACCACAGATGACCGGCGATGCACAGACTCACATCAGCAACATGCGGCAGGTGAGCTGCTGCTGCTGGCATAGGCCGCCGAAGGACGGGGACAGGGGCAGGGGCAGGGGCAGGGGCAGGGGCAGGGGCAGCGGCAGGGGCAGGGGCAGGGGCAGGGGCAGGGACAGGGACAGGGACAGGGACAGGGACAGGGACAGGGACAGGGACAGGGACAGGGACAGGGACAGGGACAGGGACAGGGACAGGGACAGGGACAGGGACAGGGACAGGGACAGGGACAGGGACAGGGACAGGGACAGGGACAGGGACAGGGACAGGGACAGGGGCAGGGGCAGGGGCAGGGGCAGGGGCAGGGACAGGGACAGGGACAGGGACAGGGACAGGGACAGGGGCAGGGGCAGGGGCAGGGACAGGGACAGGGACAGGGACAGGGACAGGGACAGGGACAGGGACAGGGACAGGGACAGGGACAGGGACAGGGACAGGGACAGGGACAGGGACAGGGACAGGGACAGGGAGACTACCATTGCTACAGACCTCGACCGAACTCTTTGACTGAATTCTCACTCCTTGCAGGGCACGCCGGTGTTTGCCGCGCCAGAGCTTGTGGCGAGCGGCCGCCTGGCGCCCGCAGCAGATATGTACAGGTGGGGGTGGGTGGGGTGGGGTGCACGGCACGAGCGGCAAGCAGGATTGGCCAGTCGGGCAGTGGCACTCACATCCAATCCATGCACACCATAAAGGTCTTTAGTAATGTTCTTGCTTTGCTCCGTCCCGGTCCCGGGCTCTTCCGCAGCTTTGGAGTGGTCCTGTGGCTGCTGCTACACGGCGTGTCACTGGGGTAAGGGGATGACCTCGCTCTTGCCAATGCCATACTGAAGGACTTGTGCTAGTGCTAGTGGTAGACAGCATCCCTCCAGCTGCTTGCTGCGAAGTCCATACCGCGGGCCGGGCTGGGCCCAGTCCGCGCGGGTACGCGTGTCTGACGAGTCCGTGCCACGCACGCAGTACGTAAGCTGCGCCAGAACCTACTTGGCTTCACCACCTCGCTCGTGAACAATCGCCACAGGCAAGTGTCGCACCTGCTGCCGCGCTCCGCCATCATCCCTGCACACGCCGCGCTGCTGCGCCACTCCTCGCCGGAGCTGCCGCCCGCCGCGGCGGCACTGCTGGCGGACTGCCTGGCACCCTCGCCGGCGGACCGCCCCACAGCGGCGGCGGCGCGGGAGCGCGTGGAGCACCTGCTGCAGGCAAGTGTTGTCGATAGGTTTTGGATTCGTGCTGAGTTGCTGACAGTCCGAGACGGAATCAGTGCAAATTGGGTTTACCACGACCGCAGCAGCATTACAAAGTGGTTGATGTTGGGCTTGTTGGGTTGGTGCCCCAGGCCTGGCCCAAATTGTTCTGCCCTACTTCTACTTGATTCACGCAGGAGGTGTTGGGCCCTGAGCTGGCTGTGCTGGTGACGTCGGGCTGCGAGCGGCATTAGCATGGTGGTGCAGCGGTGGTGCTGCCGGTGCAGATGGCACCGAGCGCGCCCGGGCCGACCTCCCTGGGTGGCGCCACAAACACCAAGAGCAGCAGCAGCAGCAGCAGCAGGGGCGGGAAGGAATACTGGAGACTGGAAGGGCGGGAAGAGGAGGGGAGGGTGCTGGGGCAGAGGGAGCGAGACAGGGAGGGAGGGAGGGAACGGGCTGCCCCTCAATTGCTTACAGCCCAACCGCGCCAGCGGACTGTCACTGTTCAGGCAACCGGGGGCATCCGAGGCTCTCTCGCATTAGCCGCCAGGGATTGTGAGGCGCGTTCCTACACGAAGCACCAATGCGTTTGGTCTACGCCAGGCGACAAACGGAACGGCGGAAGAGGGCTAGCGCTGAACAAACTGTCTGACAGCTCCTCACATCACGGACCTAGGCCGGATGGAGGACTTAATTGCTCACCGAACCCATGTAAGGGTTTTTGTACTGTGGTGGTAATGACGCAATGAGGGAGTTACTGCAACTGACATGGCAACCAGAATAAGACGGCCCAATAGTTGCAGCCGACTTGAGCACAGGACTGATGAGTGTACAACACAATAAACTCAAAATGTCATCGTGGGAGAGTGAGAGTAATAATGGATTGTGCAACTATGGAATGGTACTGGGAATTGCTTTCACGGCCACCTGGCGGCTTGACACGACGGCGACCTCCGTCACACGGGGCGGCGCGTGTTGCACTGATGGTAATTATGGTGTGTGTACCAGACGTGGGTGTGTTGCTCGTCACGGTACGGATGCGTGCCTGCCGGCCCCAGCTCTATTACGCTAGGTAATCGTATGTGTGTGCCCTCTTGCTGTGCTGCCATATAGTATCGTGCACATGTGCAATCGCGCTCTGGCACATGTTACCGTATCTAGTGCGCGTGGTGCAATCGCGCATAATGCAGTGACGAGCTGCTGGACCGTAATCAAGGGGAGTACGGTATGAGGGGTCTGATGTAACGGGTCGATGCCCGACTAACGGACTAAGCGAGTCCACGAGGCCTTCTAGCCGAGTTTCACCTTCAGTTCCGTTACAGGGGCCTCCTACCAGTCCACAGCCACCACCGCGCACCCCGCGCCCTTACTTAACAATACCTATAATATGCACACGACAGCGCACGCCAGTTGAAGCACACGCGCGACACAACCGCTGCTGCTGTGTGTGTGTGCGTCTGTTCGTGCAACATCCAGCAGCAGGCCAAGGCGCCCCGCACCAACACCCAAGGCCACGCACAAACAACCGGCCCATCCAGACCCTTGAGCCACCAGACGCCGGCCCTGACCCACATCGACCCGCGCCTCTTGTCCGTCCCCTGCCCCCATGCCAGCCACCCGTCCGTCACCTCCACCGTCCGCCGCTGCCCACTACTGCTTGCTGGCCGTGTCCAGCAGCCACCCCAGGCCGCCATCAAAGGCGCTGTAGGCCCCGTCCAGCATGGCTCCATCCATGTGGCCTGCGCCCACTACCTGCACCACCGCCGCGCCCAGGGCCGTGGCCAGCTGCCGCTGCGCCGCCTCCGGAAAGAAGGGGTCCGCGGTGCTGACGCCCACGCTGATGCGCAGACCGGCGGCGCGGATGGCGGCGGCCCTAGCACAGGGGTAGGAGAGGTAGGGCAGGCGGACCCGCATGAGCGAGCGCGAGGGACAAGTGCAATCAAGTGCTGCGTCAGTTATGGAGCATGCTGTTCAGTATAGCCGCTGAAGCATGCGCATAAATGTGGCAGCCCAAACAAAAGATACGGTAAAAGGTCCCAAACATGGACTAGCCTCCATCCGCCCCACACCTGCCTACTACACACACCGCACATCTAGCGCTACCTGTGGGGCTGCAGGTAGTGCCCAAGCAGTGCGGTCAGCTGGCAGGCGACAGCCGGGAAGTCCGAGGGGCCGTGCAGGGCCAGCATGTCACGCCTGTGTGTTGAGGTGTGGAAGGGAAGATGTACCGCACGCGTGTGGACGGCAAGCGCGAACTTTTATGTGGCAGGAAGATTGCGGCGCGCGGCGGCGGCGCGTACCAGGGGTTCCGCTCTAGAAAGGAATTGGATGGGATCGGGCTGGCCCCAGTGACACGCACGGGCAAGCAGTACGCATGATCACAGCCACAGATCCGGCCCTGCCGTGAAGCACGTGCTGCAACCCACCCACGCACCAGTGCGTCGTGAACACGCGCCACACCGCCTCACGGCGAGTGACCACATGCCGGCCACTGCTGCTGCCACCACCACCGCCACCAGTGCCCACAGTGACATGCACTTCGGGCGCCGCGCCCGCCACCGTCACAGCTTTGGCCCCAGCACCCGCGGCAGCTGCCGCCGCCGCACCACCAGCGGGATCCACGGCCGCCGGCGGCGCCGGGCTGTCCAGCCAAGCCGTGCTGAACAGCGATTCCAGCGAGTAGCGCGCCGTGAAGTCGGCATCGTTTGCAAACATGGCACCGCCGCCGCCCTTTGCCAGGCTGAGCTTGCCGTTTGTGGCCTCGTCGCTGGCGCCAGCAGCGGCAGAGGCGGAGGCAGCCGCTGTGGCCGGCGGGGCGGCGGCGGAGGTGGTGGCGGCGGGGGGCGCGGGTGTGGGCTTGAAGGCCATGCGCATGAGCGGCAGCTGCAGGAACGGCGGCGGCCGCAGCCAGCTGCCGGGCCCGGTGACGGTGAGCCAGACCGCCTGGATGCGCGACCTGTGTGTTGATGAAGGACAAGGTGACAGTAAGCCCTATCACGTGCTATGCACAGGTCGTGTACCGTACTCAGGGCAGTCTGCGCGGCGCACAGGATGCCTGTCTATTCACCATGGTGCCTACCACCAGCAGCTTGGCCCCGCTTAGCCCGCTGTTCAGACCCGTCGAATGTCCTGGTACGTTTTGTTCCACACGGCCCCGACCCACTTTTGCCCGGCGGCCACGAGGCGGTAGAGCAGCTCCTGCGCCACCAGGCCGCCCAGCGACACCCCAAACAGCGCGAAGGCGCTGTCCGTGCCCCAGGCGCCATCCAGCACCGCGTGGGCGTCAGCTGCCAGCAGGGTGGTGGTCTGGCGGCCCACCGCGTTGCAGCTGCTGCGGCCGATGCCGCGGGACTCGTGGATGAGCACCTGCTCGCGGCCGTGGTCCACACGTGCCACCGCCGTCATGGCTGGGAGTTCGCAACACTCAAGGAGCACTGTACCGGTGCACAGGTGTCGGCATCTTCCTGGCGGCGCCCACTTGGCTGGGCTACATACCAAAGCGCGCACCCCCACCATACACACGCACGTGTACACATACACACACACTCCGTTTTTGAGGTTGATGCTAGTTAACCTCCCCCCCCCGCACACGCACACGCCTACCCGGTAGCCGCGCTCCAGCGCCACCTGGATCACGTGGCCCATGAGTGGGATCTGCATGGGGCGGGCGGGGGGGGGGGGTAACTTTGAACCAATCCCGTAAGGAAACACTTGCGCTGCAAGGAGAAACTGCAGGCGGGGGCGGGGAGGGGGGGAATGTGCGTGCATGCATGTGCATGATCAATTGCATGGGCAGCGCTCCGCAACCTGTCCGAAGCTGCAGAGGTCGGGTGTGCGCTGCCCTTCCGTCAGGCTCTGGGGGACCTCTGGTCTAACTCCTCATCTTGCCTTCGCCGATGCTTGCTTGCTTGCCGTTGCGTCGTTCCGCCGCAACCCGCCAGCCCAACCGTGCAAACCCTCGCCGCCCGCGGACGGTTTACCATGCTGAAACATCTACGTCCCAGACTCAGGTGCGTACCTTGGAGCAGCCCCCGTTGAGAAGGAACAGCGGTCGGGCGTTGGGGGCGCCATACTCTTCCCAGTAGAGTCGGGCCCCGCCCTTGTCAACTACGTCGACATAACCTGAGCGAACGGGCTGCAGGCCGCCCTGCCGGATGCGAAGGGGCATAATGAGAACCAATTCGGGTCAGACATTTCAGAATTCAGGTAAGTCCGTCACCCCAGCGCTGACACCCCAGCCGGGAACACAAGTCAATGCACCCCAAGTCAACGCCAGCTGTTTGCCAGCGGGCCATGGTCGGTGCGCTTAAGGCTTCGCATTGCGTCTTAGCGCCCTGACGCAGAGTCCGCGAGGCCAGCAAGGCTACCTCAACTCATGCGAGCGAGTGAGTCGCTGGACGTTGCCTGTGCTCACCAGAGGATGATCATGAAAGCGAGGCATTCCAAAAGTATTCCCCAGATGATCTAGAGTGGGCAGAACGCTCAGTGACCGTAGTTAGCTGGGCGGGGGTAGTGCAAGGAGCAGTTCATGGGAGCACTTCGTGAACAAAACTGCGAAAACTGAGGGCTCAAACTTCTGACAATAAAATTGTTGAAGACGCCTAACGTTTCGCACAGCGCTCTTGCCCCCTGGTCCTCTCCCGCCAGGAATTCCCAACGTTGCCCAACCGTTCCGAGGCCTGTTCACATATGCGGGTTTCCCTGGGTGTTCCTGGGGGGCTCCGCGCCTTCGCCCCGCCCCAAATCGCTGCGCTCCGGGGGCTCAGCCAAAAAGGTGCAACGTCCCTTGATGGGCGCCCAAACCCTAGGCCCCCTTCTGCCTCCTAATCTCAACTGCTCAAACGGTCAGTTACATGCCCGTTACCCAATCCTGTCTGCCGCATGATGGCTGTTGTTTGAACATTGCCATAGATTCAAGCTTGGTCGCCTGCAGGAAGCCTCAGGAAGCCACATCCAGGGGGGGTCGGAGCTAACCGCCGACCCAAACCCTGAACTCCCGCCGGGAGTTCCCGACGTTGCCCAACCGTTGCGAGGCCTCTGCCTACAAGCGCTGAGCAGACCGTCCCTGGACTGACCCGGATTGGTGACAGTGCCTGAGCTAGTGATAGCGAGTGATTGGGAGTTGTGCTCCAGCGTGTGTGTACAGTCTGGAGGACAGCGCACTTGTCCTGGTTCTCCCCACTCGTCTGGCCTAGGTCCGTGTTGTGCTGTACAGGTCGATCCTATCTTAGCAGCCCTCTTACACCGTCCTGCGGGGGTGTCTGTCCTAGGCGCAAGCCCAACACATTGCTTCGACGTGTAGGGACGCCGCGTTGGCGAGAGCCGCGGATGGCCATTAGGCATGTAACATTCAGGCACGCTGCCCGCAGTCCCCACGGGCAGTTGCCACGCAACCTTCACACTAGCTTACATTCTCTGAACCTCCCTGGCTACCACAGCTGCACATCTCCTGCATCCCTCCTGCACACACGAGCGGCACATTTACACAGCGACACACCCGCAGCAGGACCGTCGTGGCCGTCATGGGAATGCAAAGCACAGCTACAAGCTATCTATTGAAGACATTATTACTGCAATTTCCACGAACGCATGCACACACAAACAATCCAACGCGCAGACAGGCATGCAATCCCAAGTCTGCACGCGCTAGTTATTGACATCCAAGAACCTCCGGGACACACATCATGCCCCAGCCACACTTAACTGCTACCGCCACCGCCTGAGCACTGAATGCCCACGTGCACACATGTGCCGCCAGCCTACCCCCACGGCGTGCTTACCCCTGTGCAACATGGCCCCGTCGCTGCACCCGACTAGAACACATCACCGCCATCCGACATTACTGACCCAACCTGCGACTTACCAGGCGTTGCGCATGCTCCCCCAAACTGCTGCTGTCACCCGCAACAGCTGCCCACTGCCCCCAAGAAACTGGGTTCTGCACCCACCACACCGTTTAGGGTCCGTCAATGCAGCAATGTAACCCGTGACCAGCACGCCACCCTTGTCAGCTCGTCATGCTGCGCATGAGGGAGTCACGCATACATCGTGAGAGAGAGGAGGACAGGGACCAGGGGAAGAGGGGGAGTCAGCTGCTTGCAGCCGACGGTCGGGGTTCTGAGCATTCCGCTGGCTAGTAGGTCAGTCGGTATGCGCGCAGGTGGGTTTGAACTTTGAACCCAGGAACCACATGCATGCCACGGAATGCAAGTGCCACCGGGCGCAGGGCCACTCACCGCCGCCACCATCGCGCGCCACTCCTCCGCCACACCGCCCCCTCGCCGCCGGGCGCTGCCGCCACCCGCAGCCGCAGCAGCAGCCGTGCCTCGGCGCTCGCCCTCATCAGCGCCCACCATCTCTCCTGCCGCTGCCCCCGCTCCCGCCGCTCCTGCCCCCGCGGCCCCCGCCGCCGCCCCTGCCCCGTAGCTCCTCCACAGCATCATGCCCATCAGCTCGGGACTGCCGCTGGCGGCCGCCAGGTGGAGGGCGGACCAGCCGTGCGCGGCCTGTGGGGAAATGACAACGCCAGGAGCAGACAGGCGCATACACATGTGCGTCAGGGGAGAAGACGACAGGGGCGGGAGGAGGGGAGGACACGGCACGGCGACCGGAACGACAGCATGCACACGCAAAACGATGCGCTGCACAAGCACGTGCATGCGCACATCCGCATGCATGCGAACACGCCCATGCACGTGCAGCACCTGCACGCACCTGCACCGCCGCATTGATGGCGGTCATGCTCAGCCCCATGTCCATCAGCCCCAGCACGATGTGGGTCGACACCGCCGCCCAGCCCCGGCTGCACGCGAACCCCAGCAGCTCCAGTGCCGTGCGCCGCAGCGAACCCTGCATGCCCGGAGTCATGTTGCAAGCCGCCGCCGCAGCCTCAACGCTGGGCGCGGCGACGGAGGCAGCGGCGGAGGCAGAGGCGTTGCCGCCGCCCTCAGCTGTGGACGGCGGCAAGCCCGGCGCCAGCGGCGATGCGAAGTAGTCGACAATGCCGTCGGCGCTGGGCCGAAGTAGGGGCGTGTAGGTGGGGATGCCGCGGCTACCGCTGGTCGCCTCGCGCATGGCTGCAGCCACGGCGGCGGCCTCCGCCGCCTCGGCGGCGGCGTGCCGGCGCAGCGCGGCCTGCTCATTCGAAAACTCCAGCCAGGCTCCCAGGTCCCACAGAAAGCGCTCCCTGGCGCGTGCATCGTCGTCGTCTTCGTCAACGCCGCAGTCACCCGGAAGCAGACCGCCCACCATAACGCCGCCGGCAGCATTGGCGCCATTGTGCATACGGCCTTGCCATACGTCTACACCGTGCGATGAGATAAAACGGAAAAAGGCGCGCACACCACCCATCTCCATCTGGATATACTAACACGTCTTGTACTTCATCGATTAGTGCATCGTGAGCTATCCTTCAGTACGGCAATCCCGTTGTAACACCCATTGGCGAAAAAGAAATGGAGTGGTAATTGTGCTAATTCAGCGAACAGCAGGCGATGCGATGGACGCTTCGTACCCACTGTCATGCATCCTCATGTACTGCACTTGAAAGTTGACGGCCTCATCTCTCGATCATGCTTCAAACGTTCCTTGCGCTAGGTTATTGCTGTCATGCCGCCGCGGTGGTGGGCCGCCGTCCAGCATTTCCGCTAATACGTCGGGTCCCCCCACTTCACAACCATATGCTAGGATGGAGCGGACTTGCACCTCAAAACAACGCATGCGTATGTCGGGGGAGAAAATCCTCAAACGGTTTAATCTATTAGTAAGCGAACAAAAGTGCACCGCGCCTATGGCAACATGCAGCCGCATGCATGCCAAGGGGATGCACTGTACGTGAAGTAAACAAAGGGCAGTACCCCATTCCTGCTCCCATGCATGCATCCGGTAATTGGGAGACTTGCTGGCTGCGTGCCTGCCAGGGCACCTGCAACGTGGAGGCTGCGGCTGCGCGGCAGCATACGTCCACACCTGCCGCACCGGCGGCCGCTGCAGGCGAGCCATCCAGCCCCGCAAACACACCGGCAGCAAGAGGCGGCAGATGCAGCCAGGGGGGCTGGTCCAGCAGCTTCTTCAACACACGGCGGCTTCCCACTCCGATTCAGGGAAGCCCTGCACCGATTGGTGCCACCACCAGGGCGGCGTGAAACTCCAAAGCAACGCGGGAGGGCCGTATGGGAGAGCCCAGACTCGGCGGCGCCCAGCACTGCGCCAGGTAGGCCGTATCGGTTGCAGACTCCGACAGCCCAGCGACTAGGTGTGAGAGCTGCAGCCACGATGCGTGCTCAGATACGTATCATCAATGGTCAACTGATGCCTTCAACTGTCACAGCTTTCCTGCCCATCCTTACCCCACCTCCTCAGCAGGCCTGCAGGCATGAGGAACAGCGCCAAGGCAGCATCAGAGTCATGCCTTCACATGGCGGGGGAGCCCCGCAAGGACACACCCGGTCATTGCGAGTGCCCTGCCCGCTTCACATTGTAGTGCTTCCCACTCGTCCCCAGTCCGCCCTGCCAGCAAACCTGTTGCACTTACTTGCTGGGTTTGAGGCTCACGCCCTGCGGCCCCGTCATGAGTCCGTCGACCTTTGTTCCCAGGTTGTGCATCTCCGTCGCCAGTCTGTCAACCCGTGAATCCAGGTTTTGCAGCCGTGTTCCCAGGTTGTGCGTCGCCGTCTCCAGTCCGTCAACCTTTGACTCCAGGTTTTGTAGCCGTGTTCCCAGGTTGTGCGTCTCCGTCACCAGTCTGTCAACCTGTACGACACATGCCAAGGCAGCGGCCAAGACGGGCAAGCAGAGGGCACCATAGGGGGTGCATTGGCAAAACTTGATCGACAGTCCATGGCCTGCTGCGATGGATGTTGCATACCGTACAGTCTGGCCCCGAATGGACGGCACTTGCAATGGCAGGTCTGGCGATACATGGAATCCGTAATACAGGCATTTGCAAGATGACTGGCGGCGGGTGTGGAGGTTTGAACTGTGCTCAAGCCAGCGATACTATGCACCGATCCAATTCAGCACCCCTGCTTGCATCGAAGCCTTCACGCAGGGGGTCTAAGGACTGTGCAACGCGCCTCATGGGTCATATGTGGGGGAAAGGCTTCAAACGGCACCTCCTGTGCTAGGTTACCGAAGCCCATTAAATGCAGTGCTGATTTGTGTAATGGGTTCTGAAGCCAATTAGCTAGTCCTTTTACTGAAAGGATGCGCAGCACAACATTAAACATCACCATTCGGCGTCATCAAGGCATGGCGCCTGGGAATTGTCAGTCATGTAACGTCATCAATATCAAGACCAACCCCGGACCAGCACTTGCGTAATTCTGTACTACGGCCGCCCTACGCCGACAATTGTGCAGTCGACCCTTAGCTCACATGGGCACGACGCCGGTCTGAGAGAGGGGTCCAACAGCACAGGCGTTTTGATAGTGTAGGCCTTGTTGATCAACCGCCAAACTCGGGCATGCCCGACTACCCATGGCTCACGTGCGATAATTGATCAATAAGGCATGATAGCTTGCTAGGACGCTTGGCGTCTAGGGGGGGGGGGGTGCGCTTTGCGGTTGTAGAGACTAGAGCATGGTAACTTTTACTCTGGGGCCAATCGGTGACGTCGCGGTCAGCATGCTCCAACAGCTCCCGCAATTTCGTGGCTTTGACGACTCTTTTGATTGCCGTCGTCTAATATATGCAAACCAAGCCTAAGTAGCGACTCGGTAGCAAAACAAGTGGAGTGTGGCGGAAGCACGCTTCGCGTGACAGCGACCCTCACACATTGACTTGCCCGTCGGGACTTAAGGTCATTATATGCTTATTAAGTTATAGCCTGAAAGGCGGGGGCAAAACTTGCGAGTGTGCATAGAAACACGTCGTGGACACAGTTTTGCCCCATCAGCGAGCTCAGTCGCCCCACAAATCGCACTCACTATCACCCCCTGCGCTCCAGAGGGGACGCCGCGCTACGATCCCACGGGGGACAGGCGACTGGGGCTCATGCGACTTCTCATACCCCTTCCCCTAAGAAACCGTTGTTGAACGTGGATATGCTTATTGTGAATGCATGGTGCGGCGCAGCGGCGATAGTGAGTATGAATACGTGTGGACACTCCGTTGACCCTCCTTTACCGGCGCCATGTGACCCCTCAAGCCTCCTTAGGAGGGGTGTGTGTGGTCATGCCACGCGCCCTTTAGCGCTCGGCAACTCACCGTTCCGCTCTGTTCCTTTTCCCGCAAAACCGTTCGTTGTCACGCTGGCACGCCCAATACCCGCGGCAGCCTGGCAGGGTTACTCAGCTGGAAATTGACCCACCCCTGCCAGTCCACACTACCCCCTCGTCAGGACCCACCTTCTCAGGCAGCTGCAGGAAACGCCCAACGCTCCGGTGGTGGCGGAGCGCTGTGACGATTATGAGCCCAACAGTCAACAGCACCACCTGACTGTCGCTGACGGCCTCTACCGCCAGTAGCTTAGACCAGTTGGTCACCAAGAAGTGCCAGGCCTGCGCGATAAGGTGAGCTATGCAGTCAGCCGAAACTCCAAGCGCTGCCCGCAGCCAGGGACAGCAAGAGCCCACCTTCATGAGGATTATAGCAACCAGGTACACCGACATGGCCACAACAATAGCCTGGTAGGCGAAATCCGCCACCACATCACCTGCGGTGCGCATCGGACCGCTCGCCGGCGACCCTATGGCCTTGCAGGTGACCTGGGTGGACGAGACTTTCCGGCTTGCAGCGCTGAACCTTTCCAGCTGGGGATGCGGCTTCACACCGACCACCCGGACGAGCTCTACGAGCCGGGGGCCCTGCGGGAGGGCGCTGCGCAACCGTTCTACTTTTAGAGATGCCATACGGAAAGCCGCACGAGAGTCGGTAGTGTAGTGTAGTCGGAAAGCCGTCTGCTGCAGAAAGCTTTGGTCGTGATCCCGCCCGCTCAGGACGCATCATCATACGGCGAGGGCGGCATGAGCACGAGGAGATCTTAGCTAAGTAGCGGGTTGCGCTCAATTTGCGGGACCCTGTCGGCCGCGAAGACTTGGGTGTGCGATGGGACAGTACCGGTAAGGCAGGTTGGTAAAGTCCCGTAGGATGCAGCTGATTCCCAGAACCCAGCAGATGGCAAACAATTTGCAACGGCAGGGCAGGAGTACGCGGCCGGTCGAACGCCGGATTTACTGTACCGACGAGCCCGCTCAGGCTGGGTCTGATAAAATCTAATAAAGTGATAAAGACGGCCTTAAGTTATGCAGGGCCCTCTTGCCCCCCAGGTCTAACTCCCGCCAGGAATTGCCGACGTTGCCCAACCGCCAGCGGACTGAGCCAGCAGGTTTTCGTAGTCCCGTAATGTGCAGCTGCGCTGTATGCCCAGACCCATGGGGTGTCAGCTTTATACAGCTGGAAAAAGGGCTGACGTTCCTGGATGGGCCCTCAAACCCACGTTCCCTGGCCTCGATTGCTCAGTTGGGCTCGCCCCCCAAAGGGGGGCCACAGCCGTAGTCCTCGGCCAAAGCCAGAGCGGAATCGTGTCGTGGCTGTCGACTCCTGTCTCCTGCCAGTTCAATACGCTGTATTAACTCCTTCCAGTTGCATGCCGCACGCTCCAATCCCAAACTGCACCATGCCTGACTTCGAAGCCCCACAAAAGGCGAGCCATCGCGCTGCGGAGCTGGGACGTTACATTAGGTACATGCGCTCCCATGATGGCGAGAGCCACGGATGGCCCTAGTACACCATGGGGGCATGTAAGATGGGGGACGCTGCCCGCAGTCCCCTTGCCGCGCAACCTCCCGGGCAGGGCTCCTATCTTAATGTCTCCAGACATTAATTGGCCATTTTGGCCGTTTCCTAGACATTCCTCCTGGGGACTAATGTCTGAGTCAAGACATTGTTCGCCCGGTTTTGGGGCGGCTTTTGTCCGAATTCCTATGGAGAAGCCCCCAAACCGCCATGTGCCCAGACAAAAGACGGCGGCCACCCGGCCGTTTTTGTCTGAGCCTAGACATTGCCCTGAAAACAAGATACCACCCCTGCTCCCGGGCTACCACAGCTGCACAGCGCCTGCATCCCTCCTGCACACAACTCGCCGTGCGGCACATTCACTCAGCAACACACCCGCAGCAGGACCGTCGTGGCCGTCATGGGAATGCAAAGCACAGCTTCAATCGATCGAAGACATTACTGCAATTGGCATGAATGCAGGCATACTCTACAAACAGTCCAACGCGCAGGCAGGCATGCAATTCCAAACTTGCACGCGTTATTGACAGTCAACCTCCAGACCCCCCCCGGCTATTGTTGCACCTCGTGGCCCTAAACTTCGCTGCGACGCCACCACCTGAGCACTGAATGCCCACGTGCACACACGTGCCGCCAGCCTACGCCCACGGCGTGCTTACCCCTGCGCAACATGGCCCCGTCGCTGCGCCCGAGTAGAACACATCACCGCCATCCGACATTACTGACCCAACCTGCGACTTACCAGGCGTTGCGCATGCTCCCCCAAACTGTTGCTGTCAGCCGCATCAGCTGCCCACTGCCCCCAAGAAAATGGGTTCTCCACCCACCACATCGTTTAGGGTTCGTCAATGCAGCAAAGCAACCTGTGACCAGCACGCCACCCTTGTCAGTCTGCCGGCAGCCTTTCACCACGCACATTCAGCGTTTCAGCCCAATCACTCGGCCGCAACACGGCCGTCCGAACAAACAATTCCGCTCCCGATTCACATTCTTCACTCCACGTTAATTCCGAGCATTGCGCTGTCATGACAGTGTTTGCATTTCAAGTCGCTGCCCACACCTACAGGTGGCTGCTGTGTGCAAGGAGCACCGCTTGATCGTGGGCTACAAAGAACAGCAATAACTGTATCTGGGCAGCCCAGCACGGTCGCTAAGCAACAAGTTCTCAGTATCCCTGCCATGCCCACACACATTCACACTCGCACAAGGACCCGTTCCATTCCCTGTGGCTTAGAACACTTATTCCACCCGCAACGCAGACGGCAATGGCCATCGGCGCATTCCGAACGCCCCGGCAGCCCAGGACCAATCCCGCGCAGGCCTTGACACGGCCACGCCCGCATAACCACGCCCTTTATTTGTTCGGCCCACCCATTTAGCAGCACTCGCTTAGCGACGGCGCAGCCATGCTGCCCGGCCGTCCTGTCCAGCCGCTTCAATGCAGTTCAGTGTTCTGCGCAAAGCCCATATGCGTTCTAAAGGCGGCCCCCGCCGCTCCCATCTGAATATTAGGGTTGTCAGTTCGGCACCTCGCGTGCTGCCCCCAGCCGCCGCGGCATGAGGCGAGCCGCGACCAGCGCCATGAGCGCAACCAGGGCGGTGGTTGCGCCTCCGCTGCCTAGCAGCCGCGGCAGGACATCTGACGCCTGCAAGCAGAGGGAGCGCTACATCGTCAGAACAATGCATGTGCAGGATCGAATCTGCATGAGGTACCGCATCACGTGACCGTGCACAAGACAGGCACAGGATCAACGGACCCGTGCGCCACCGAGCATTGGACGCGATGCAAGCACGCGCGACGCACACCCTGCTCAGCCAGTGCGACCCAGCGCGACCCGTTTGCAGCTAGTGGCCAGATGCCCTTATCCGCTTCCCAGTCAACGCCGCCGTGAGCTTACCAAAGCCTGCAGCTGTGGCAGCAGCATCGCCGCCACGACCACCGCCGCCGCCGTCCAAGCCGCTGCGCCTGGTGCTACGCCCGTCATGACGCCTCGAAGAGCCAGGTGCTGCAGCTGCGGCGCCGCCACCACGGGTGTGGCTGCAGCCGCCACTGCGTCCGAAGCCGCCTCTTCATGCTCACCACCTGCACCCGGCGGCGCGTGAACATCTGCCCCTAGACATACAGCCGCTGTGACGGCTGTAGCAGCCGCGGCCGCAGTGGCAGTATCAGTAGCACCAGGTGCCAGCGGCGGCGGCGCGTGCCTTGCCTGGGCCTGCGCCTGATCCGGCTCTAAAGGTTGTTGTGGCGGCGGCGGCGGCGGCGGCTGTGACAGCGGTCGAGGCCCCGACGGCTGGTCGTGCAGCTGAGCCGGCCCCGCCACCCCAGTCACAGCCGCCGCCCCGGCGCCAACCGTGGCCGGCCCGCCCGTCACCAGCCGCTGCCGCTCATGCAGCTGCACGTGGGCCAGAATGTCCGCCAGCCGCTGCGCCGCCACTTCCGACATCAAGGCGGCCGGCGGCGCCGCCCCCAGCAGCCGAGCCGGCGGCGCGCTGTCGCCACCGGATGCCGCCGACGCCGCTGACGGGGCGCTGCAGCTGCTGGCCGCACTGCCTGCGACGCGCGGCGGCGCCTCCGCCAGTGCGCCTCCGCTGCCGCTCAATGCTTCGTGGCTGCCTGGCACGCTGCTGCCTCGCCTGCTGCCGCTGAGGCTGCAGGCCGCGCCCGACCCCGGAACCACGCCGTCCCACACCACGGGCAGGCCGCTTTCTACACTGCCTGCGCCTGCGCTCTGAGCCGTACCGCCGCCGCCGCCGCCGCCAGCGATGGCAGCGGCGGTGCTGATCGCCCGCCGCACACCCCGCCGCGCCGGCAGGCTGCCGCCAGCGCCCGACCTGGCGGCGGCCGCGGCGGCGGCCGACGCCGCCGCGGACACGAGCGACGACGCGCAGAGCGCATCCACCGCCGCGTCCACGTGGCGGTTGCTGCCCTGGCTGCCACGGCCGTGATGGCCCGGCGACGCATGCAGCGGCGGCCCTGGCTGTAGCACATTGGATCGCGAGGCTGAGGGCGTGTGGGTGGGCGAGCACAGCCGCAGCACCGGCGGCAGAGTCACCGGCCGCGGCGACGCCGAGACATCCACAGAGCCCCAACTCGGGCCGCTGCCGCCGCCTGATAGCCGTCCCAGCGGTACGCCCGTGGCGGCGGCGATTGCGGCAGCGCCGCCAGCAGCCATCGCCGCCGCCGCCGCGGCAGCGGCCTCCGCCACCGCGCCCTCGTCCATGCCCGCCGCCAGAGCCGCCCACAGCACCGATGACACGCCGCCCTGCGCCGAGTGCGGTGGCGAGAACAGCGGCGGCGGCGGAGCCGCCGCCGCCGCCGCCGCCGCCATCCTCGGCGACCACGCCGGCTGCGCCGCTGCCGCGGCGGCGGCGGCCAGACCTCTGGTGTGGCCCCCCAGGCCCGCCGCCGGTGCCGAGGTGTTGTTGGCGCTGTTGCTTGGCACGGGGGTGGTGCTGGGGGAGCGCCAGGGGCTGGTGGCAGGGCTGAAAGACCCGTGGGCCGAGGCTACCGGCGACACACGCTCCAGCAGGCCCGAGATGATCGTGTTGGGGTCGGGCCAGGTGCGCCGGGCGTTGCTGCCCCAGGGCTCAGACCACCACGACTCGCTCTCCGCCGCCGCCGCGCCCGCTGCCGTGAATGCGGTGCTGGCGGCGGCAGCCGCCGCCGTCGTGTATGTCATGTAGCCATCAGCGCCGGCGACGCCAGGAACAGGCGACGCCGCGCCGACACCCGTCGCGGCGCCAGGGGCAGCAGGCGTGGATGCGCTGCCTGTTACCGGAGGCGCCCCAAACGCCGCAGCCGTCGCCAGTGACCGCTCGCCACGCCAGTTCCACGCCGTCCTCAAGTTGGCCAGACGCTCCTCCTGGTCCCCACGACGCCGATTCCTCACACCAAAGCCAAAGTCCGCATCCTCAGCCCCAGCCGCCCGGGGCCCTGCAGCGGCCGATCCTGCCGCGGCGGCCCCTGCGACAAGGGACGCCAGCACCCGCCGGTGCCCCGGCGGTGGGTCCTGCGGCTGCGGCTGCTGGTCGCTCCGCCGCGCGGCGTGCGAGGCCCCGGCGTCGCCGTCAGCGTCGGTGTCATCCCGGTTAAAGCTGAGGCTTGTCTCGAGCGTTCGTGAACTAGAGTCGGATCCGGCGTCGTCGCCATTATTTGAGCTAACCCGTTGCGGCTGCTCATGTTGCTGTTGGGGTGGTGGTGGTGGTGGTGGCGGTGGTGGCAGCGGCGGCGGCAGGTGTGGTAGCAATGGCTGCGGCGGCGGCGGTAGCAGCAGGGTCGCCTCTGCGACGGCGGAGCGACTGCCGCTGCGGCTGCTATCGCCGTCACCTGTGACCCTGAGATGACCGGTGCTCGGCGGCCTCCGGGTGTTGACGCCGCGGGTGGCGCTGGCGGCGGCGGCCGCGGCGGCGGCGGTGGCCCAGCGCTGCGCGGCGGCTCGCATGGCGCTGGACAACAGCTGCGCCTGGCCGCTGCCACTGCCGCCGCCGTCACTGTGGCCGCCACCGCCGCCGCCGCTGGTGCCCGGGCTGGTAATCAGGACCGGCCCCGGCCCTATCTGCGCCGCCGCAATTGAATCATTACTGCCGGCCGCGGGGGTGCCGGAGACTGGAGCCCGAACCACCCCACTGCCCGCAGCACTGCCGTTGCGCATCGCGGCAAAGGCCGCCGCCGCCGCCTGAAGGTCATTGTAAGTGCCGCCGTCGCTCCCACCGCCGCCGCTGCTGACGTTGTCAACGCCTGCCGCGGCGGCGGCTCCGCCGCCACCGACTCCCGCTCCGCCGCCGCTGGTGCTGCCAGCGGGTTCCGTCCAGAGCTCGATTGAGTCGGTGTGTGTGAGCGAGGGCGCGGCCATGTCAGCCTGCAGGTCGGGGTAGTAGGGCAGAACCTCCTGCGGGGGCACACATGGAGGGGGGGGGGGTACACTCATGAGGTGATTAAGAAGTGACAAGGGGGGTACTTCATTCCAAACCCAAAATAAACCAAGGGGGTTCCTCCGTTCAGGAGAGGCAGTAGAGCACGTGGGGGAGTAGCCTTCCAGGCAAGACGAACATCACAGTCAATGTAGTGCCAAAGCCCCCCGGGAACAGTAGGGGAGGGACAATGAGGAGATGCCAGGGGTGATGTGAGGGCGGCACCGGGTTGGCTGGCCGGGCGCCGCGCCCATGCACCACAGCACACAATGGCCCAAGCACGCCACTGCACACCATCACGGGTCCCCCAGCAAGACACAGACTCAGACACAGACACAACCGCCCCATGCCCCGCCCCCGCGCCACGCACCTGCATCACCGAAGACGTGCCCCACTGCCCCTGACCGCCAGCTCCCACTCCCGCTCCCTCTGTTCCACGTCCTGCCCCGCCCGCCGCTGCGCCCAGCTCCACATCCAGCGCCGCGGTGCCCAGCCCCAGCGCCAGGCACAGCAGCGCGTGGTCGTTCAGGTGGCTGTTGCCGGCGCGGCTGGCGTAGTGGGCGGGCGTGCAGCCGTCGCGTGCCGCCACGCTGAACCAGGCCGGCAGCGCCTCCGCCGCCAGACCCGACAGCAAGTCCAGTGCGGCGGCGGCGGGGGCGGGCAGCACCGCCGCCAGGTGCAGCGGCGTCAGGCCGCCGGGGCCAGGCTGCGCAAGAGGGAGACCCGCATACATCGTGAGAGGAGGAGAGGGACCAGGGGAAGAGGGGGAGTCAGCTGCTTGCAGCGGCGAGTCGGGGTTCTGAGCGTTCCGCTGGCTAGTAGATCAGTGGGTAAGCGCGCAGGTGGGTTTGAACCCATGAACCACATGCATGCCACGGAACGCAAGTGCCACCGGGCGCAAGGCCACTCACCGCCGCCACCATCGCGCGCCACTCCTCCGCCACATCGCCCCCTCGCCGCCGCGCGCTGCCGCCGCCACCCGCCGCAGCCGCAGCAGCAGCCGTGTCTCGGAGTTCGCCCTCGTCAGCGCCCACGATCTCCCCTGCCGCTGTCCCCGCTCCCGCCGCCCCTGCCCCCGCGGCCCCCGCCGCCGCCCCTGCTCCGTAGCTCCTCCACAGCGCCATCATGCCCATCAGCTCGGGACTGCCGCTGGCGGCCGCCAGGTGGAGGGCGGACCAGCCGTGCGCGGCCTGTGGGGAAATGACAACGCCAGGAGCAGACAGGCGCATACACATGTGCGTCAGGGGAGAAGACGACAGGGGCGGGAGGAGGGGAGGACACGGCACGGCGACCGGAACGACAGCACGCACGCGTAAATTGATGCGCTGCACAAGCACGTGCATGCGCACATCCGCATGCATGCGAACACGCCCATGCATGTGCAGCACCTGCACGCACCTGCACCGCCGCATTGATGGCGGTCATGCTCAGCCCCATGTCCATCAGCCCCAGCACGATGTGGGTCGACACCGCCGCCCAGCCCCGGCTGCACGCGAACCCCAGCAGCTCCAGCGCCGTGCGCGGCAGCGAACCCTGCATGCCCGGAGTCATGTTGCGAGCCGCCGCCGCAGCCTCAACGCCCGGCGCGGCGACGGAGGCAGCGGCGGAGGCGGCGGAGGCGTTGCCGCCGCCCTCAGCCAGCGGCGATGCGAAGTAGTCGACGATACCGTCGGCGCTGGGTCGAAGCAGGGGCGTGTAGGTGGGGATGCCGCGACTACCGCTGGTCGCCTCGCGCATGGCTGCAGCCATGGCGGCGGCCTCCGCCGCCTCCGCGGCGGCGTGCCGGCGCAGCGCGGCCTGCTCATTCGAAAACTCGAGCCAGGCTCCCAGGTCCCACAGGAAGCGCTCCCTGGCGCGTGCATCGTCGTCGTCTTCATCAACGCCGCAGTCACCTGGAAGCATACCGCCCACCATAACACCGCCGGCAGCATTGGCGCCGCCGCCAGCAGCGGCACCAGACGCCGCCGCCGTCGCCTCTGGCTCCGCCGCACCGGGGCCGGTGGCGATGCCGGCCGCTGCGCCGCCGCACACGGGCAGCGGTGTCTGCTGGTACTGTTGCGACAGCAGGCCGCACACCTCTGCCTCCATGCCGGCGTCAGGCACCACCACCAGCGTCAGCGCGCCACTGCTGCAGGTCGAATACGACGACTGCGCGCGCCGCCTGTCGCTGCCGCCAGAGCCCGTCGACGTCGTGCCCGCGCTGCCGGTTCCGCCGCTGCCGCTGCCGCCGCCATCCAGCCGGGCCAACCGCTCGGTGCTGCTGTGCACACCCGCCGCGGCGCCGCCCGCCGCCCGCGGCTGCAGCCCCGTGGCTCCTGCCCTGCGCCGGCCCGCCGCCGCGTACAGCCCCACCTCCATGGCACCGGCCGACAGCGCCATCGGCGCCCCGAGCTGCACCGTGTCATCCACTCCCACCACCCCACCGCCGCTGACGCCGACGCCACCGACACCGCCGGCCGCCGCAGAAGCGGAGAGCGAGCCCGGCCTCGTCTGCCCCGGCATGGCACCGCTGCGCCAGGCCGTCCGAAGCCAGCCGGTGGAGGCGGGGTGGAGCGGCCCGTTCGCCACACCTGAGCCCTCGCCGTCATCCTCACGTGCCTGCCCGCCTGCACCAGCGAAGCGGCTGGTGCCAGCGCCGGCTCCACCTGCCACTCCTGCTCCTGCTTCTGCTCCTGTCGCCGCCGCCGCCCCGGCGCCGCGGCCGGCCATGACGTCGTGTATGCGGGCGTGCAGCTCGATCAGCACCATGCCCGCGGCCTCGCCCGGCACCAGCCAAATCAGAACCAGCTCGCTGTCGGGCTGCTGCGGCCGCAGCATGCGCAGCACGTCGCGCGCGGCGCGCCGGCGCCGGAGCGCCGCGCCGCCACCACCTCCTCCACTCAGGTCCGCGCCCTCCTGGTCCCCGCCCTCGTCGCCCACCGCCTGCCGGTCGGTCAGGAACTCCAGGCGCACCGCCAGCGGCCGGCCATCCCGCACAGCGGTGACGGAGCAGTCGGACGGCGCGACAGGCAGCGTCACCTCCGCCGCTATGCAGCACTCCTGGCGGCCGGCGCGGATGCAGCGCGGGAACAGGCGCCACAGCAGCGGCGCGCGCGGCCGCAGCGAGGCGGCGGCGGCGCGGGCGGGGGCGGGGGCGGGGGCGGGGGCGGGCGAGCCGCCAGCGCCGGCGGTGGTGGTGTTGGCTGGAAGGCTGTGGTGTGACAGGGCGCCAGGTGGGGTGCCCAGCGCGCGGCCGCTGGCGGGGCCGGTGGTGCTGGAGCGGCCTGCCAACGCCCGCTGCGACCCCGCTGCGGCGGTGCGCAGAGTGGTCAGAGGACTCTGGAGGAAACCACTGGAGTTGAATGGCGCAGTGTTTCCGGCTCCGGCAAGTGCGGTGCCTTGCACAAGGGGCTCTGGCACGGAAGCGGTGCTGCCGACGGCCGAAACACCGGAAACCACGAGCTCCGCACCGGGCCCTGGCTCATCCCAGCCTTCTCCAGACGACTCGACGGAAGAGCTTAGGAAAACTGACTCCTCTCCGTCGGAGACGTGGACGCCGAGCCCCACGTTAGCGCCCGGTATCGTCATGTCCTGGCTTGGAGTTCCTGCTGCCCGTTCCTGGGCATTGTCCTCTCGTGATGGGGCTTCAAAGGATTGTAGCATCAGAGACATGCCCGCAGCCTAAGAGCGCAGGGCGGTGTTCAAGTCTTGTCCAGACCCGGGCGCCCACAGCGGGCTCCGGGCTCGTTCCCATCCATAACCTTGATACTATTAAAGTGCTTGAAGCCTTAGAATGGTCTGCTCGAGTACTGCACCCTTCGTGTGGCGTGTGTCAGGCAGCGGGAAACAGACACCCTATCTGCTTTAATAGTGGAATTGAGTTCGTTTTGCTAGCTAGAATCTTTGCTAGTGCGGCCCATCCAAAGCACCCCTTGGAAGGGTGAACGTGACAATTGCGCGCGCGTCTCGACAGAGCTCCGCGCACTAATCGAAGTGTTCCACGCAACCGATTAGGGTATTTCAAACTCTTAAAAACACAAAATGGCTGATACACCGAGCCTTTCTTGTGCACGCTTTGTTGCGCAAGCGTGCGGGTCGAGCGAGCAGCCAGTCGCTTCCACGAGCGGGCAAGTGCAGCTTGTCGCTGGGAAAGAGGCCATCTCGGGTCTCGCAGCTGTCGTGACGCACTTAGCACGGAGCAGCGCGCGTAAGGATGCACTTCTGGGCTCGACACCGGAGCTTCAAGCGCAAGTGAGACACGTACTGGCGGTAGATCTGCGCCATGAAATGGCTAAAGTATTGATCTGGCGCACAAGAAGTGCACCCTCACCCACCGATTCGCTGAATGCCGCCGCCGCGTGCTTTCTTCAGGTTGCCGAGTGGCTCACCTGGGCTAGCACGGAGCTCTCGCCGCTAATGGACGATAAGCTTGTCAAGGTAGGCCGGCGGTCAGCGGGTTGCTCGGGAGCGGGCCCCGCTCCGTATCAAGAACCGAGGCGGGGCGCGCGAGTTTAGGGGCAGGCCAGGCACGCTTGCCGCGAGGCCGGCCCCCCGCTACCTTGGGCGGCACACCACAGCACGCCTTCCCGTCCATGCATCCCCCTAGCTGCTGCTGTACCTCGTCCCTCTCAACCGCTGACCCCCTTCCCTCCCTCCTCCTTCCTCGCCTGCCCTCCATTCCCTCCGGCACACACCCCCTTGCCCCTCCCCCCCAATCCCTCCCCCCACACACACGCCACACACACAGCTCAACGAGCACCTGGCTACCCGCAGCTTCCTTGTGGGCGGCGCCGCCAGCCTGGCAGACCTGGTCATCTACGCACTGGTCCACCCGGCCGCGGTGACCTTCCCCGCAGCCCAGACCCTCCACTTCTGCAACCTGCTGCGCTGGGTGGACCTCATCCAGGCCACGCAGGACGGCGCCGGCTTCTGCCAGCCCCGCCTGGTCCTCAACAGGCCGCGCTTCGTGGCGCCGCCTCCGCCCGCGCCGCCGGCGCCCAAGGTGCGGAGCGGCGAGAGCACGCGCGGGGGGCGGGTTGAAGTTACCAGCCCAAACTGGGGGGGGGGGGGGGCGGAGCCGCGGGAGGGAGTCGGGTTCAAGGCCTAGGGCTGGTGGGGGAGCCCGTTGGCGCCGCTGGGTGGGTGGGGGGATGGGGGGCGTTCAGGCGTACAGGACTGCTGGTGGCTGACAGGACTGCTGGTGGCTGACAGCACAGGCCTGTGCGCTCACTCAACGCTCCCGCCCGCCTCTCGCCCCCCGTAGGCCGCCGCCACCGCCGCGCCTGGCGCCGCGGACGCCAAGGGCGCGGCGCCCGCTGCTGGCAAGGACAAGGTGGGGCTATGTGGGCAGCGGCGGGATGCGGGGACGTCGACGGCGCTAGCCGGGGCTCCAGCCAGGCTCAGGCGCCTGGCAGGATGGCATGTCTTCCTGGGCATGGGCCGATCCCTGTAGGACACTGGGCTCCATGTGGGATTGGGGAGTCCAGGAGGCAACTAGCTGAAACAGTCATGTGCGTGTCCCTTCCCGGCATCTTGCCAGGCGGCTGCCAAGCCCGCTGCGGACGGCGCCGCCGCCGTGCCCAAGAAGGAGGGCAAGAAGGAGGCGGCGGCCGCAGCCGCACCTGCCGCTGCCGCCGCCGCACCTGCCGCTGCTGCTGCTGCTGCTGCCCCCGCCAAGGAGGGCGGTAAAGAGGGCAAGAAGAAGGACGCGGGCGCGGCTGCTGCGGCTCCGGCTGCCAAGAAGGAGGGCGGCGGTGCGGCCAAGAAGGAGGAGGAGGAGGCGAGCATTGACATGCTGGACTGCCGCGTGGGGCGCATTGTCAAGATCGACAAGCACCCCAACGCCGACTCCCTGTACCTGGAGGAGGTGAGGGCGGGGGGAGCTGGGGAAGGGGGGTTTGCGGGAGCGGGGGAGAGCAGGGGCCGCGGAGATGCGAGTATTGCTTCCGGATCCGGAAAGCAGAGACTGAGGAGCCAGCTGTGTTTGGGGCCGCGGGGCTGTGAGAGGGCACCAGGCGCAAGACTGGGGCCGTGGCTTCTCGGGCGGATGGAAGCGCGCTGTGCACCGCCCGACCCGCCTGACCCGCCCGTGCTGACCCATCTGACCCCCTCACCCACACACACGCCGTCCGACAGATCGACGTGGGCGAGGACAAGCCGCGCCAGGTCATCTCCGGCCTGCGCAACTTCGTGCCCGTGGAGAAGATGCAGGTGGGGCGAGGGGGCCGAGCACCTGGGGGCAAGCAGCAGCAGCAGCAGCAGCAGGGGAGCAAGCAGGGGGGCAGCAGCACCAGGGGGTTATGCAGCAGCAGCAGGCGGCTCTGGCCTCTGGGAAGGGTAGGAAGGATGGATGAGGGTGGGTGCTGATGAGAACGCAGTGCACGGCATATGGACGGTGGGGCGGCGTCGGCGCGGCGCTGCCCGCAGCCTTGGTGGTGGAGGGCGGCGGCCCTAGCGTTTTGGCAGCCGTAGCCTGATGGCATCTCCGCCCCTCCCCCCTGGCTATCGCTTCATCTTCTTTCTCCTTGTCACCCCACCCCACCTTCACTTCTTAACCCCACCTCAACCTTGACAGGATCGTGTGGTGGTGGTGGTGTGCAACCTCAAGCCGGCCAAGATGCGCGACGTGATGAGCTACGGCATGGTGAGGGGGGCTGGGTGGGCGGGGTACGGGTGGGTGGGTGGGAGGGTGGGAGGGTGGGTGGGCGGGGTACGGGTGGGTGGGTGGGAGGGTGGGAGGGTGGGTGGGTGGGTGGGCGGATGTGGGTGGGCGGGTGGGTGGGTAAGCTAAGAATCGGGAAGACGGCTGGAAGGGTGCGGGCTGGTGGTATCGAGCGCAAGACCGCTGATGACAACATATTTACATCGACCCATAATTCCATGGGAGAAAAAGTTTGAGAATATCTGAGGTCTGTGGTATACCGATACTGGGGAGGGCACGCACGCAACAAACCCGCATAGAGCCACACGCTCGTGCACAGCAGTGACAACACCCATGGACTCACGGCCATTGATGAAAGAACATTGCCCGGACGCTGTCGCCTCATCGGCACAGCTGTGGCGGTAAAAGTTTGAGAATATCTGAGGCTTGGTCCATTAGCTTTGCGCCTGATTTGCATGGTCAGTTGGTCAGCCATAAATATGGGCTTCGCCCGTGCAGTGGCTTGTGGGTCCTGGAAGCAAGTGGGACATTGGTGCAGGGCTGGCGAGGGCTGGCGGCCGGTGACGAAAGAACCACAACTCGACGCGCCAACCGCGCTGGGAGCTAAAGTTTGAGAATATCCGAGGCCTCACCCCAACCTAGACCGTGCACCTAGCTTGCATGCCGGCCCCGCTATGCAGTATCTTCTCTCTCAAACACACACACACACACACACACACACACACACACACACACACACACACACACACACACACACACACACACACACACACACACACACACACATATATACCCACACACACACACACGCACACACAGCGCATGCACAGTCTTTGTTGTTGTTTTTCCTTGTGCCGTCTCTCATACAACACACTCTTCTACGCAAACCATCACCTACAACACGCAGGTGCTGTGCGCCAGTGACGACGCGCACGGGACGGTGGACCCCGTCAACGTGCCGGAGGGCGTGCCGGTGGGCGAGCGGCTCACAGTGGAGGGGTGAGAGCAAGCGGGGGAGTGGCGGGGGTTGTAAATACCAGCAAAAAACTCAACCAAACAAAGCCGAACTAGCGGAGCACAGGCAGTGGCGGCAGTTGCAAGCGATAGTACTTATGGGAGGGGGTTGTGGTGGGGGGCGGGCTGACACACAAGGGGGGGGGGCTGTGTGCAAGGGGGGGGGGGGGCGGGGGAAGGCGGGCGGGGCGACAGCGTGGAGCTGTGTGGCGGCACGTGTGGAGGGGGCAGGTGGGGGGTTGCACAGGTAGCCTGTGAGGGCAGCGTGCGGTCAGGGCAGGCATGGGCTCCCTCCTCCCCACTTGCCCCCCCCCCCCCATGCTCCTGACGCCCCCGTCCCTCCCTCCATCCCAACCGCCATCCCTCCATCTGCCACTCCGCTTCCCCTCAGCTTCTCCAACCCGCCCCTGGAGGAGGTCAACCCCAAGAAGAAGCTGCTGGAGCGCCTGTTCCCCGATATGAAGACCGACGCAGGTGAGGAGGAGGGCAGCGAGGGGCGGGCGCGCTGGACGGGAGGGCGTGAAGGGAGGGGGGAGGGCGGGGGGAAGGGGTTTTAAGGATTGGTACAGAGAAGTGTAGCGAGAGGGGGGGCAGCACAGCGGGGCGCCCGACCTGGAGGGGCCGGTGACTAGCTGAACCGGGAACTGTAGTGCACCGCCTCCCAGCCGCCGTCAATAAGCGCCCCCTTGACGGCCCCCTCCTCCTCTCTCCCCTACGCAGCGGGTGTGCCCACCTACAAGGGGAAGCCCTTCCTGACCAGCAAGGGGCCGCTCACCTCCACCGTGCCCAATGGCTGGGTCAAGTAGAGCGAGTGCGGGTAGAGCGGCGGCGGGTGGTGGCGGTGATGGTGGTGGCAGTGCCATGGTGGTGCGTTGCGACTTGTGAGGGCGCGTGGCAGGTGGTGCTAGAGGACACAGGGTGCTGCTGCTGGTAGAGCGGTGGTGCGTGTGTTGGTGCGGGCCGACGCGGCAAGTAACGTGCGCGCGATGCTCGTGGTGGAGTAGGTGAGGCAGGTGAGGAGCAGGATGTGTGCTGGGGAGCGAAAGTCCTAAGCGTGGAGGCGTGTCATCGTGCGATTGCCGTCGCGGCGACAGCGCTCAGCAGGACTTCACGACGGCTATTACATACCTCACACATAGAGACAATTGCGTGCGCTGCATAGTGCGCTTTCAACACGGTGTAGCGAGATAGCTGTAACAGAAAGCATTTGCAGTCAAACCTGTTTTCACATTCATAGATCAATGCACTTGTTGTAAAAGGCCCAAGCAATGTCTCGCAGGAGCCTCGGTGAGTGCGCAAAGGGCAATCGGAACAAGGCCTCACATCGGAACCAGTTTCCCTGCGTTCCAGCCCACGGCCTCTGGCTCATGGGCTTTCATGGAAACGCACATGCACTCCAACCTCGCTCCCTGATATAATGCATGCCGCGCAGTTGCGATACCCGCGCTGTCGGCGTTGGCGGGGTCCACCTGCCTCCTGGCCACGCCGACACCCTCCCGCGACGGAACAACCGCTACGCAACAGACGGGGCCCCTGAGCTCGCTCTTAGACAACGAAGACAATGGAAACCCGTCAATGCAGTTGCAGCGTTGGTGGCAGCCGCTTGCATGGGGCAGCTTCGGCGCAGCCTCCACTCGACAGCTTGGCGACAGCGGCCCTGCCCTCACGCCGCGTCTAGAGGCCGCGCTGGCGCAGGCCGCATCACTTGCAGGGCTGCTGCTTCGCGAGGCCCATGCCGACTCCCACACTGCAACCGAGCAAGCGCCAGCCCGCACCTCCTCTTCGGCGCCGCCGCCGCCCCTCGCCACGGCCTACCGGGCCAGCCTGCTACAGCCGCTGCTCGCCTTCATGCGCGAGCCGGCGGCAGCAGCAGCAGCGGCGGCTGTAGCTACGGGTGGTGGGGCCTCGGCAGTAGCAGGCGGACTTGAACCGGCGCTGGGTGCGTTGCCGCCGGCGCCGTCGGCCGCGGCTCTGGCGGCGCTGGAGGCGGCGGCGCTGGCGAACTGGGACGGCCCCCAGCCGCAGCAGGTGCGTGCGTGTGGCCATGGTGGGTGGGTGCGGGCCTGCGTGCACGGCTCCCCGCTGCTACTTGCCAACTGCGCCTACTCTGTCGCCTGCCCGCACCGCCGGTTGCTCCCTCCGCAGGTGGTGGCGCTGGTGTGGGCACTGGCGTGGGCGGGGCACACGCCGGGGCCCGAGTACCTGCGGCGCCTGCAGGTGGGCGCGACCGGGGCGCGTGCGGCAGAGTGCAAGATACGTGTTGGACCATGACAGGAACGCATGTAGCAAATTACTTGTGACAGCTGTATATTTGCAGTGTGTGTAGCATGTCGGCATTGCGGCATGGGCACCTCGGCTGCCGGGCCTCAGTCGGCAGTCGCTAGCTGCGTGGCCACTGCCCTGCCGCGTCGCTGTGATCGGCCGCAGGGTTGGCCGGTATCACCCATAGGCGCCCAGGCGGCATGCTTTTGCTGCGACAATGTCCCGACTGCCGACTGCCGCGGCGATGTGGCGCACTAGGTGGCTCTGTGGCTGACCATGTGTATGTGCATATGCATGCCTCCGCGTGCGCAGGCGGCCGTGGCAGCGGGCTGCATGGCGGGCGGCAGCGCCGCTGGGGGCGGCGGCGGTGGCGGCTTCTTCGGCTCTACGCCGGCGTCCGGCGCCGCCGCGCCGCTGCCGGCACCCTGCCGCGCGGTGCTGCTGTGGGCGGCGGCCATGCACGGCGCCGCGCCGCCGCCGGTGTGGGAGGCGGGGCTCCGCTCCCTGGCGGCGGTGGCGCCGTCAACCGCCGCCGCCGTCGATGACGTAACGGTCATGTACCTGCTGCATGCGGCGATGCTGGTGGCGGCGGATACGTCGGGCAGGGCGGTTGGCGGCGGCGGCAGTAGCAGCGGCAGCAGCAGTGGCAGTAGCAGTGGCCGGGTGGCGCCGACCTCGCCGACGTCTGCGTCAGCGTCTTCGCCGGCGTGCCAGCCGCGTGCGACGCGGGAGGAGGTGGTGGCGGCGGTGGCTGGCCCTCTTGGGCGCAGCGGCAGGTGCGGCGCCCTCGTGCTGTACACACAACCCCTCGCAATAATGCAGGTGTCTTTGATGCTATCCTGACCTCTTGCGCCTTGGGTACGGTGTCTGTCCAACATGTGTCGGCTCATCTGTACACGTGTGCTGCTCTCGCCCCTTCAGCTCGCTGCAGGCCCGGCTGGCTTCCGCCTACTCCGAGTACGTGCCGCTCCACCCCGCCGTGTCCGGACCCTACCTAGCCCTGCTGTTCACCCTGCAGCAACTGGCGGCGGCAGCAGCGGGGGCAGCAGGGGCAGGAGGAGGGGCAGGCGGAAGAGCAGGAGCGGCGGGAGGAGGAGGCGGGGGAGGAGGGCTGGAGTGGGCGCCGCCGGGCGCGGCGCAGGCGGCGGCTGCGCTGCTGGCTAGCCCCAAGGTCAGCGGCCGGATTCGGTTGGTCGCCAGGGAGGCGCGCGGCGTTGGGTTGGGTCCTGTCGCATTGCTGCATCCCTACTAACACACACACACACACACACACACACACACACACATACACACACGCACGCGATGTTCAGGAGCTGGCGCGCTGTCGCCGTGACCTGCTATACCACTGGCGTGGGGATGCACTGGTGGATGAGGAGCAGCGGGCCCGAAACCAGGTGGGCGGGTGGGTAGGGAGCCGGGATGGGGGAGGAGGGGGAGGGGCTGATGGCGTGGTTGCGCAGTCGGCAGGGGGCGCGTTGTACAACATGCAGGGATTGCGGGGACTGCTGACGAGTCCCGACCTGTACACTATTGCAACTGCACCCGATTGCGTACAGCTTCAATCGCCGCCCACTCGCCCACGATTCCCGCACTCCTTAAATCTGGTCGCCCTGCCGTGTCCCACTGGCTTACCCAATGCCAACCGCCAATTCCAACCGCCAATGCTACTGCCAATGCTGCTGCCACGCCCCCTTCCTCCTCGCCAGATCGTGTACCTGCTCACCCGGCGCCTGGCCGTGACGGTGGCGCAGCCGGATGACGTGGACGTGGCGGTGCCCTCCCGCTGGCTGGCGCTGTACGTGGTGCGGCGCGGGGCGGCAGTAGCAGCAGCAGCAGCAGCAGGGGGTGCCGGCAGTAGCAGCAGTGGCAGCAGCGCTGCTCGCAGCAGTAGCAGCGGCATTGGGGCTGCGGCGTCGGCTGCGGGTGCGGCTGAGGAGGAGCTGGCAGCGGAGGCGGGGGCGGCGGGAGAGGTGCTGGCGCTGCTGCTGCGGGAGAGGTTCGCGCCGCAGGTTGGTGCGGTGCCGCCGCCACCGGCTGTTGCTGGTGCTACTGCTGGTGCTACTGCCGCCCTGTCGCTAGGCGCCGCGCTACAGCCAGACTCACAACAGGATGGAGATGTCGCGGGCGGCGGTGGGGGCGGGGCGGCGGGCGTGTGGCAGGCGCGGGTGCGGCAGCTGCGGCGGCTGGGGTGGCGTGTGGCGGTGGTGGATGCGGGTGTGTGGGCGGAGCTGCAGGGGGATGCGGCGAGGGAGGCGTACCTGCACCGCGTCCTGCGGGGGCAGGCGTGAGCGTGGGCTGGCGTGTGGGAGCCAGCGCGTGTGTGTTGTGCGGGGGAGCGGGCACATGCCTCGCCGCCAATGGTCATCGGTGGCAGGCCGTGCCGGAATAGGCGGGACATGAGCATGCGGGGCGTGAGTGTCGGCGCAGTGGTGTCAGGTGCTGATGCGTCGTAGGGCTTGGGTTGTGGACACTCAACAGTTTGTTGCAACTGGTGTGTTGTCATGGTGGGGGCCCCCGGCCGCAGACACGACGCCGCTCTCTAGGCTGTTCAAGGCCCACATGTTCAGACAGGCAGTCTGGCAGTGGCTCTGTGCCATGTCCCTTAAAGGCGCGTCCGCATTCGCACCCGCATACTATGTGGCCTACCAGCCAATGCCAATCTAGCCGCCTGCCATCCTGGTAATGACTCTTGAGTCCTGAACCCATCGATCCATCATGCCCTCAATCACAAGAAGTCTCCTCCAGCACACCCAAACGCCACACCTGTTACGACGCACGGGCCTTAAAGGTCTGCCGCTCCGCCCTGCTGCCCATGGCGTGTGCGGCCGCCGGCAGTCGGGCCTGGCAGCAGCCTCGCAACGCGCAGCCCCATCACAGCAGGGACACCAAAAACACGCAGGTCCGCCCTACGTGCCGCTTACCGCCGCCTCACAGTGCCAACACCTGCAGTCGCTGCACTGTCACTGACGCTGCTTGCCTGCTTGAATGCCAGCCGCTTACGTTGCTGCTGTACAACCGTTGCAACAACTCAACGCACTTCTGCCCGCCGCGCCTCTGCGTGCACGCCTGTTGTCGTCTTTCGCCCCTGGGCCCTGGACTGCGAGTGTTCCGACGCTCCGATCAACGGGAACCTAACTGCCGTCGCGTGCACTGCAACACCAGTTGCGGTGCAGTCTGCACATACACGCACACGTGCACAACATCGTAGGCCCTTACTTCCGTTCAGTTGCGCTTGTCAGCAGCGGCCGCGGCGGCGAATGCGGCGCACGCCTCTTTGTGCCCCGCCCGCCAGTGCGCCACCTGGCACTCGCGGCAGCAGTAGCGCAGGACGCCGCAGCGGCCGCATGCCCGCATGCCGCCACCCCCTACTCCACCACCACCTCCTCCGCCTCCTCCACCACCGCCTCTACCGCCTCCTCCTCCACCACCGCCTCCTCCAGTGACTGCCAGGTCGCTGTCGCCGCTTACGTCGGTGCATCGCGGGTTGGCGCAGCTGCCAGGCAGTGCCGACACGGGAGATACAGCCCGCGCTGTGGCCGCTGCCGCTGCCGCTGCCGCTGCTGCCGTTCCTGTTGCTCCCGCTGCGCCTCCCTCCCCAACCCCGCCTTCAGTCCCGCCGCTACTGCCACAGCTACTGCCACTGCCACTGCTACTGCCACAGCTACTGCCACAGCTACTGCCACAGCTACTGCCACAGCTACTGCCACAGCTACTGCCCATCAACTCCATAGCCAGGGCGCGGCCCTCTGCAGCTGCCTCCCACGGGGACAGGGGCGCAAAGGCCAGCACCTCAACGCCCCGGGTCGTCACATCTTCACCCCCGCCCGTGCTCGGCGGCTCCCGGCTCAAGGCCAAACGCCGCTGCACGCCGCCCAGGAAGCCAGCAGCGGCTGTAGCTGTAGCTATTGCAGCCGCAGCTGTACCAGCGCCTGCAGCAGTGGCTGTAGCAGCTGCACACGCACAGGCTGCAGTGCTTTGGCTACTGCCGCCGCCGTTACCGTCAGCAGCCCCACTGATGCCACTCAGGTCGCGCAGCTCCTCAAGCCACAACAGCACCTGCCTCGCGGCGCCGGCCGGCAGTGGGCCGTCACCGGCGTCACCACCTCCCCTGGCGGCGGCTGTAGCTGGGGGTGGCGGAGCGCCATTAGACGAGGCGCCGGCGACACCACCACTGAGCAGCAGCCGGCGCAGAGCCGCCGGCCGCCAGACCGACAGGGCCGCGGGCTCCGGCGCCTGCGGCTGCGGCTGTGGCTGCGGCTGCGGCTGCCCTGCCGTGCTACTGCCAGCCGCCGCGGTACTGCTACTGCCGCTGCTGCCACCGGCGGGCTGTAGCACGGACACAAGGGCGTCGGGTGCGGCCAGGGCGACCGCAGCCAGCGTGTTGACCAGGTGGCCTCTGAGCTCGGAGTGACAGCGGCGGCGCTCGACGTCGTCATTGTCGGCGGCGGCGGCGGCGGCGGGCGGCGCTGCGTCGAGCAGCGTCAGAGCCGTCTGTGTCAACGCCACGATGTCCAAATCGTGTAACAGGAACTGACGCCAGCTGGCGGCGACGAGCTGCGCCGCCTTGCCCTTCACGGCCATGGAGGCAGCGGCGGCGGCTATTCTGCCGCTTTCGCTGCCGCCCGCGCTAGGCTGCGGCTCCGGCTGCTGTTGCGGTCCCGGCTGCTTCCCGCACATGCCCTCCACCTCCACCTCCGGCTGCGCCTGCGGCTGCGGCTGCGTTTGCGCCTCCGCGTTAAGCAGGGCCAGCAGCGCTGGCTGCACCCACACCAGCAGTTGCAACAGCGGGCTGACCAGCAAGTGCGGCTGTTGCACTTCCGTCGCCGCTTGCACCGCCGCCGACAGCTGCACCGCGCGAGACAGCACCGGCAGCCAGCGGTGCAGCGCATGCGACAGCAGCAGCCGCACCTGCCGCGTCTGGAGCCGCCGCACGACGGCGGGCGCCCCTGCCACTGCTACTGCCGCCGCCGGCAGCTCCTCCTCAAAGCTGCCGTCACTGCCTGTGCCGGCGGCGCTGCTGCTACTGCCGTCGATCCTCACAGCCCAGGGCGACGGCGGAAGGAGCGCGAGTATGCACGTCGTAAACCGCCACCATGGCCTCTGCGCCTGCGACACGCACGTAGCCGCGTCACACAGCTGTACCTCCTCCATCGCCGCGTGCGCCCGCTTGCCCAAGCTGGTGATGAGCGCAGCCGTCTCGGCCGTCTGGTGCGGCGGCGTGAACGCCAGCAGCTGCTGCAGGAAGGGCCAGCAGCAGCCCGCAACATGTTCCCCCGCCGGCGGCAGCTGGGAGAAGGAAGCAGCCAAGTGGGCCGCCGCCACCGATGTCTGCGCGCGCCGGAGCGCACACTCCACCGCAGGCACCAGTCCTGCCGCCAGAGCCGCCTTCAGGCCCGGCGGCGCGCGGCGCGGCGTCAGCAGGCCTGCACGCCAAGGACAGACGACCAGCGAGGACGGAGATGCAAACGGTTATGTAACTCACAAGGAATACACCATGCTGGCCTCTTCAACCAAGCACGCTAGTGCACACAAGGCGGCGGCGCTTCAAACAGTCCTTCAGTCAAGGCGTGTATGGCACACAGCAAACACAGCCAGCCGCACGCACCAGGCAAGCGCTCCCTGCCGAGCACACCGCGAATGGGAGACTTCTCGAGCGTTGCGGAGGCATCCGTCCACGTGCGCGACCGCAGCAGCGCAACCACCGCCCGCCACCAGCGGGGATCCAATGGGAGATAGTCATCGCCGCCGTCAACATCTGCACCGTGTGACCTGCAAGTGGCTGCGGGACCGTTGCTTGCGCTGACACCGACACCGCCGGTGGCGGCCGCGGCACTGGCCGCGTCTGCAGGCGGCGCGCCAGGCGCTGCCTCTGGGGCCGCCGCCGCCGCCGCCCACTCCACCGCATGCGCTGTAGACGCCGCGGCTGCAGCCGTGGAGCCCATTGCGTGCTGCTGCATCTGCAGCTGCTTAGCCAGCACAAGCGCGGTGCAGCCCGTGTCCCATGCATGGTCAGGCTGCAGCAGCAGCAGCGGTTGGCTGGAGGGGCGCCCGCAACCGGAAGCCCCACCGCCACCGGTGCTGGTGCTGGTGCCGGTAGTGCCGGTGCCGGTGCCGGTGCCGGTGCCGGTGCCGGTGCCGGTGCCGGTGCTGACGCCACTCACACTACCTGCTGCTGCCTCGGTTGCTGCGTAGTGCAGACTTCCGTTTGCAGCGCCCGAGGCGGCATTGCCCGAGGCGGCTGCGTCGGAGGCGGCTGCTGGTGCTGCTCCAGCCGCCGCCGTCGCAGCCGCCAGGTCCGCCACCCGCAACAGCAACTCATACATCGCACGGCGGCTGACAGGGAAGAGCCAGCCGCTGCTGCTGGTGTCAGCATTGCTGCTGCCGCTGGCAGTGCCACCATTGCCACTGCTACTGCCGCTGCTACTGCCAGCGCCGTCACTGCGTTCACCTGCTCCCACCGCACCCTCTGCTGCTGCTGCTGCTGCTGCCGCGAGTGCTGCTCCAAACGCAAGGTTTGACCTGCAGAGGTCCGCGGCGAGCAGGCAGAGCAGCAGGCGGAAGGTGTCGTGGTGCAGCAGCGGCAGCGAGGGCGGCGAATCCGACAACGCGGCGGCCATTTGCTGCAGTTTCGCCGCCGCCTCAATCGCCCCAGCGGTTTTTGCCGACGCCAGGTTCAGTTGCTCCGCTTGCTGCTCCTGCGCTTGCTTCAGAACATCAAGCTCCTCCTCCATTTGCTGCAGCGTCTGCTGCAGTGACCGCTTGCCTTCCCCCGTGCTGATGCCACTCAGCAGCAGCTGCACTGCAGCCGCCTTCGCCCCTTCGACCTGGGCCGCCGCCTGCTGTACCATCCGCCGCATCCGCGCCGCCACCTGCTGCCGCGCCGGCAGCGCCTCTGCCTCCTCCAGCACATGCGCCGCCACCTTGTGCAGCAGCGCCGGCAGCTCCTGCTCCCCAGGCGGCACCGCCTGCGGTGGTGGCTGTGCCGGTGTCTGCAGCATGGGTCGCAGGTCATACTTCTCAACGCCACCACCATCACCACCACGGTGGCTGCCACTGCCACCCTCACGAGCATCCTCAGCGGCGGCCCTGGCGCCAATCACAGGCAGCCCAGCCGCCAGTTCCGGTGGCAGGCCCCACACGCCCCGCTCGCCGCCGCCAAAGCCCGCTGCCGCCAGCGTCACCGCCACCTGCGACAGAGCGAGGTAGCGAGTGCAGGTGCCCCAGGGTAGCGGCGACTCTCCGCTGCTGCCGACGCCCTCCCCACCACCAGCACCGCCGCCGCTGCCGCCGTCGCCGCATGCCTCCAGTGGCTGTCGCGCGTGCGTCATCGTCCAGGCATTCGCCACGCACGTCACAGCCCTGCACAGCGCGTCGCAGGCTCTTATGCAAAGTTCCGGTCCCTCCAACCCGCTCGGCCTCTGCTGCTGCCCATCACTACTGCTGCTACTGCTATTGCTACAGCCGCTGCTGCCGCCGCCGCCGGCTCCCTCATGCCGCGCGCAGTTTATCGCCAGCCGTGCCGACTGCTCCACGAGGCCGCTGGCGCCCAACTCGTGCAGCAGCAGCGCGAAGAGCGGTCGCCCATCACTATCACCATGGATGTCACCACCACTATCCGGCGGTGCAGAGCAGCTGCCGCCGCCGGAGCTTGCTGCAACAGCACTGGTACTGGTAGCACCGGTGGCAGCAGCTGCCGTGGGCGATGCGGACGCCGCCGCCGCCGTTGGTGGCGGCGGCGGCGGCGGCCTGCAGAGGCGGAGGCCGGCCAGGTTAACGGCGATGCGCATGAGGTTGCCACAGCCGCAGCCCACAGCAGCTGCAAATTCCGCCTCAGCGACCGCCCGCCGCGTGGCGACGTCATGAGCCAACGCCTCCGGCGCCGCCGCGGCCTTTGGCCCTGGCGCCGAAACGGCCGCCGGCGGCTCGGCCGCAGCCCCCTGCGCTCCGCCCAGCACCGCCGCCGGCTTCGCAGCATGAGCCGCAGGCTCCGCAGGCGGTGAGAGCTGCAATGGCGGCGGCAGCAGTGGCAGCTGCGGCGGCGGCAGGCGCGTTACGACCGCGTCCGCCGCCTGCGCCAGTAGACGGCCATGCACACGCAGTAGCCGCGCACGCAGCAGCGCACAGACGGCGCGAACGGCGGCGCCGTGGGCGGCGGCTGCGGCGTCAAGGGCGCGGGGGTTCGACTGCTGGCGCGCCTGCTGGTGAGGGAGGGCCAAATCTATGGCCCACAGGAGGCTCACCGTCGACAGGCAGTCGAGCACGGTGTGTAGGGCCGCCAGGTGCAGCCGCTGGTGCTGCTCCCGCGCACTGGCAGCGCCCTCGGCATCCGCCGCCGACGGCGGGCCCATGCCGCCGCCGCCGCCGCCGCCGTCGCCGCCGCCAGCACTGCGGCTGCCGCCGCCGCCCTGCTGACCGCCCTCAGGGACCAGCAGCAGCTGCCGAGCGGTGAAGCCGACCAGCTGCAGCAGCTGCGGCCAGACGTCGCTTCGCTGCATCACCACCGCCGCGCGCAGCAGCAGCGGCAGGCCTGAGCCTTCCTCAACTGCGGCGCCGCGTTCCACCGCCTGCCTCAGCGAGGCCAGCATGTCAATGACCGAGCCCAGGGCCGCAGTCGGAAACCGCGGTGCCACAGCCGCGGCCCGATAGCGACCCAGCGCGCGCGGAAGTGCTGCCGCGAGCATATTCAGCACCTTCTCGAAGTCATCTGGTACAGCCTGTTGTGCAGCGCAAGCAAGGGGAAATCGGGGGCAGGGCGCAGGCAAAAGGACAAAGTCAGAACGCGTCAGAAACGCCCTTCTGCTGTCCCCAGCTTTTCCCGCCAACCACAAGCGCACCCTGGCAACTATAACAGCGCGCGCATGCTTGCACTGCCTTGTAGCAGCGCGCAGAAGGCCTGGCGACCTCACCTCCTGGTCATCCTGCGCGGCCCCGGGACCGCGCGAGGTTGTCGCGCCGCCGGTCGCGAGGGCACAGGCGGTGCGCCCCCGTTGCTGCTTCGCGCCGGTCTTGGGCTTCGGCATCGCACCAATTTTTACATCATTTGATGAGCGTTCAACTGTTGAAAGCGACCGTCAAGCTTTGCGACCCATCTGTGTGTCGGTTCCATCCCTGCCGTCCACCGGTCCCTTTTCATCGCACCCGTCCATCGCACCCGTCCATCGACCCCGGCTGCCCCCACGCCACGGGCTGCCTTCCACTGCTACCCCCCCCCCCCGGCCGGGCACGTGCGCACTTGCACACACCCTCGCACAAACAGCTCATCCACATCGCGTGCCACAAAGCTTCGCCTCATGGGTTTAGGCCATGTTCCCACATTCGGCAACATGCCCCAATTCCCCACGCGCGCCTCGCTTTGCACCGCCTGCATATCTTCCGCGCAGTCAAGGTGCCAGGTAGGGTCAGGCATCCGCTCCCTCCACACACAGCGCGCTGTGTGGCACACCCATTATAAGCACGTCAGCACTACCTCCCACGACCACCTCCTGCCCCTGCCCCTCCCTGTCCGCGCACCGCCTCCCGCCCCGCACAACAAACGGGGCAGCAACGGTGCGGCGGCAGGTGGGGGTTGAGGTGTGTATGCGAGTGGCGCGGCATGGATGCTGGCGTGTCGGCTACCCCCTCTACCGCACCTCGTGCCATTTCACCCCCACATGCGCACACGCATCATGTCATGCCCGGCCCTGTACACACGACCCAGTCGTCATCCAACATCAATACTGTCAACCCTGACGCACAGCACTGCCCCTGCCAGCTCCCGCCCCCACCCCCGTCGCCGCCACTGCTGCTGCCTCCCTGCCCCCGCCCACCCAGCAGCTACAGCCCCCCGCCGCCGGCCCCCTTGGCCAGCGCAATGGCTGTCTTGTAGTTGGGCGCGGTGGGCGGCTGCACCGGCTCCAGGCGCACGTAGGTCGCGGGGTCCAGGTCGTAGGTTCGATCCGCGTCGCCGCCGCTCAGGTCGCCGCACGACAGGAACGGAACCGCGCGAGCCAGCAGCGGCGCCACGCCGCCGCGACCGGAGGCCTGTGGTGCGCGGCAGGAGGATCGGTGCACGCGGGCGTGACAACTGTTTGCAGGAACCCCGGCAGCGTCACTCAGCGCGTGACAGCCGGCCCGCGCCGCCACGCGCCCACCCGCACCGGCGGCAGCATCAAAACGCACCTGGCCTGTCCCTTGCCCCGCTCCGCCTCCCGCCGCCGCCGCTGCCTGCTCCTCCTCCGCCGCCGCGGTGTTGAAGTAGTCCTCCGCCGCGCCCGCCAGCAGGGCCTGCAGCGCGCAGCCGGGCCCCGCCAGCCCCGGCGGCGGGTCGAAGCGGCGGCACACCACAAAGGCCTCAATGGAGCTGTTGCGGCTGGACTTGGGCTTGGCCACATACACCTGTGCGGGGGGGGGGGGGGGTTACATTCATGATTAGTTAAGGAAGGGGGGGGAGGAGAGGGGTTGGAGGCGGCGGCGTGTGGCGGGTTTGGGGGTGGAGTTACAGGTACGGCGTGTTGTGGTGTGGTGTGTGGGGGTGGGGTGCGAGGCTTTACGCCCTTCCTCCATTCGCCCGCTCTCCCCTGGCCGTGCTTCACACATGGCTCCTCACACAGTCCGTAGGCAGCCAGGGCACACGCACGCGCGCACCTCCGGGAAAAGCATTTTGAGTTGCGAGTAGAGCAAAGCCACGTCCTTGCCTGCAGGTGTGCGAGTGGGGTGGTGGTTGTGGTTGTGACACCGGCCCGGTATTCCGCGAGCCGTGCAGGCTCCTTACCGTTGTCACACACGGACATGCGAGTGGAAGCGCAAGGGGCACAGGACACAATGACACAGGCCACACGACACTGGCGGCGGCGGGGGGGGGGCCTCACCCACCTCGGAAGATCTTGGCCACAAAGGTGCCGCCGGGCCGCAGCACCGCACACACGATGGACAGAGCGGCCAGCAGCAGTTGAGCCTGCGTATGTATGTATGAAGTTGAGTGTATGGGTATGAAATTGTATGCATATGATATGTGTATGAATGCATGAAAGTGTATCTGTGTATGCAAGTATATGTGCCAGGGTTGTACGAAGCGTGCAAGCCGTGCCGTGAGCACGACAGTCCATTCAACGGCAGCCGCGGCGCCGCCATGTCGTGCGCCCGCGACCCCGAGGTGTGCGGGACTGCCTCCAATGCTCCTGGCTACACCGCATGGGAACTGAAGGCCGCGCCCATCGTGCAGTCCGTCCTGGGTTCCCCATTGACGGAGGCCCCTTCAGACCCCCCGTCAGACACACCGCCCCCAAACTCCCTTCAGGTGCAGCCCCGCCCTCCAAGCCGCCCAACCCGCCCGCCTCTGCCCCACACGCCTCCCTTCACACACCTCAACACACCGCCACACACACATACACATACTTATCGCGGGTAAGTATGACTACCTGGGTCACGACAGACACGCGACGCTCGGTAAAATGGTAGGTATCGGTAAGTAACTCCGTCGCGTCGTTGGGCGGGTTTTCGTTTCGTTTTTTAATACACACACACACACACACACACACCCTGTCCCCACCTGCACGTACTCGTCCAGGTCGTGCAGCCCGGTGACGTCGGGGGCGCCGTCGCACACCACAAGGTCGGCGGGCTGGCCGTGGAAGTGGGAGATCACCTGTGTGTGTGTACGTCAGTATATGTGTGTATACATCAGTATATGTGTGTGTACGTCAGTATATGTGCGTATGTGCACATATGTGCACGTGCGTGTGTACGTGCACGAGAAGAATGTTTGCGTGCATGAGCGAAGTGTGGCTCGTGCGGTAAGGGTCACGCATGTGCAGGCACACAAACACACAGTCACCGCCCGTAACCCCATCACCCACCAGTTTGGGACCTGCTCAGTGGGCTCGGTCATACACCGCCCCCAGCCCTCATTTATCCCTCATCCCTCCACCCCTCATCGCCCAGTCCTCCCACCCATCAGAGCCCCCCACCTGCTTGGCAGTGGCCTCACTGGTGATGTCGCCCTGCAGCTGTACGACGCCCTCAATGGGCGCCATGGGCTGCGCACGTGCAGGCGGGCAGGCGGGCACGCAGTGGATGCGGTCATGCGGCAATGCACGAAGTCATGCACAAATGCATGTGAACCAAGACATCGCCACGCCAGCATTACTCTACCCTGCGTGGCACCACCACCGCCACCACCACCAACACCGCCACCATCCCCACCACCACCACCACCACCACCATCACCGGTCAGCTCTAGGAGCCAGCCACTGGCGGCCACCACCGCCCTCCCACCTAGCCCCGCGTCCCGAGCGCCCCCAAAGCAGCGGCGGTCACCTCGCGCCTCCCTATCCACCCACGCTCTCCAGCAACCCACACACCGCGTACTGGCAGCACAGCACATAAAACCACACACACCTGCAAGTCCACCGCCACGATGGTGGGCGGGTTGGGGTTGCCCGCTCGCAACGCCGGCAGGAACAGCTTGCGGCTCAGCACCTGGCTCCAGCTGCCGGGCGCAGCACACAAGTCCACTGCGTGCTCCACGCCTGAGCAGCATTCCCGGAGCGCAAGGCAATTCAGGAATGGATTGGAGAGCCAGCGCCATTGGAGCCAAGGTACGTTTAATAGCAGTCTTTCAGCGGTGGCGCGCATGCCCTAAAACCAAGTCGGCGTGCTCCGCCACGGCGTGCTCACCACTGAATATGTCAAAAGCTTCATCTATTTGCAAGAGCTTGTATGCACTTCTTGCTCGCCAGCCCTCCTCTTTCGCCTTGCGGTAGAAAATGTCGCGTTTGTCTTTTGATGACTTCCCCATAATGACGGTTTCAATGCTAATGACAAATTCAACAGTCTTTCATACATGGATGTGCACCACGTCTTGCAGAAGCTTGCATGGACCAATGCAAGAATCCTAGTCAAGCACAGAAAGCCTGCTCATAAGATTATTTTGTGCTAGGAGTAGTAGGAATAGCCTGAGCACGCTGGCGTAGAAGACGTGCACTCCTGATTCCTCACCGCGCTTGCACTTGTTTTCTTCCACGCACCGCAAAAATGCTCCTCTCCTCCTCCCGACCTGTTCTGGGTCTACGGAAATGCTCTGCAGCCATCTCGTCGGTGCGGCCAGTACTTCCGGTGGGCCGGAGGGCGCTGCGTCTGGTTGCGCAGGCCACGCAAGAGGGGCCCGCTCCTGAGCAGCCGCAAGGAATTCCCATCATCCGTGAGGAAGGTGCGATATGCTCGACACAAAAGATCCGGCTGGGGCGCGCGGACTGAGGCCCCTGCAAAACACACGCCACGTCGCGAAGCACCTTCGCCCCTCCAACCTGTCCCTGCCACGCTGGCTCTTTCCCTAACCATTTTCTCGCGCTCGGTCGCTCGCTCGCAGTGCCTGGCGCGCAATCCATCATGCGTGCCGCGCGCGAGGGCAGGCTGGATGACGACGAGGAGCCCAACCTGTCGCCCAGCAGCCTGGCCATGGTTCGAGAGGAGGATGAGCTGTCAGATGGCTCCAAAACCGCTGTGGAGAAGTTCCTTTACCCCGACCCCGAGGAGATGCCTCAGGATATGACCATGCCGATCTGGGATCACCTGGAGGAGTTTCGCGAGCGCGTGTTTGTGGCCGGCATCGCGGCGGCCTTGGCCATCGTGTTTTGCTTTGTGTTCAGCAAGGAGCTAATCGTGTTCTTGGAGGCGCCGGTGGCGGACGCGGGTGTGCGCTTCCTGCAGCTCTCACCCGGAGAGTTCTTCTTCACCACCTTCAAGGTGTGACGGCGGCGGTTGGGGCCGTGACGGCGGCTAGCTCGGCTGGGCTGCGGCTGTAGCTGGGATGTTGGCTTGGTCTGCAGGCTTTGTGGAGGTGGTTGCGGGTGGGTTACATTCATGATCAGCCAAGGATATGGTATGCGGACGGCAATCGGTGGGCAACGTACGTGGCTGGTGCCAGCAGGCAAAGGCCAGGCCGCCTGCGCAGGCCAACCGTTGTGGCTCCCCAAGTCCACGATCCACTCTCCCCATCCTCCCCAAGTATCCGCACCCATCCCTCCTTCCTCCACACACCCTACCCCGCGCCCAGGCCTCGGGCTACGCGGGCCTGCTGCTGGCCGCGCCCACTGTGCTGTACGAGATCACCGCCTACGTGGTGCCCGGCCTCACCAAGAGCGAGCGGGCCTTCCTGGCGCCCGTGGTGTTCGGCAGCAGCACGCTGTTCTACCTGGGGTGAG